>NC_136793.1:31327137-31369637 GCF_951216825.1 Electrona antarctica | reverse complement strand
TGAACAAAACAATAGCGGTAAATTGACAACAGAGTCTATCTATTCTACGCCTTTCCTTATCTCTCCATATCTTCTAGGGCGGCTCTTAGTTTTTCCTCTCTGAAATGCCCTTGCTTCCCTGTGATACTACCCCCCCCACTTAAGAAAGATTTAAAAAAGGAATGGCTGAACTGTTTGTCGGTGGACAAACGGCCTGAGCGGCTTTAAATCAAAGTCAGCGCACCCTGCTCACGTTGCATTGATTCGGTCTCCCTTTCCTGTATTTAATTTCTCTGGATCTCACGGTCCTGCTGTGAGTTCATCTACAGAGGGCTGCTGGGGATCATGGTGTCTGACTACACTAACAGATAAGCAGCCCAGCACCACAGCACCAGGATACCAGAGGGGACAATCCAAAACATGCATGGGAACAACAAGTCTCATCTCTCTCTCTCTCTCTCTCTCACACACACACACACACACACACACACACACACACACACACACACACACACACACACACACACACACACACACACACACACACACACACACACACACACACACACACACACACACACACACACACACACACACACACACACACACACACACACACACACACACACACACACACACACACACACCCCGCCTCTCTCCACTCTGCAGCGAAGACGAGTGGTACCCATGTAAGGTTGTTGGTGCAGTGTACTGTTTGTGAGAGTATGGGAACAACATCACACCATGGCTGTCTATGGTGATACAGTCTGACACAGGGTTGCACAGTGCTCCTACTTCCAGCAAAGCTAGCCATGGCTTCCTTCATTATATTTATGTCTTGCCCTCCTCCACTGGTGCCTGAGATCAATTTTTCATTTGCACACAACAAAAGGCAGAGGGTACGATGAGGACAGCAGAGGGAGAGAGAGAGAAAGAGAGAAAGAGAGAGAGAGAGACTGCCGTTTTCTGTATCTGAATGTGTGGTTTAGGTGTGTGTGTTTCTCTGTATTTATGTGTAGCACAGAAAGGAACTGACTGAGACTGCACCTGTTCGTTGGAACTGCTATGTTTGTTTCCATCTCTCTTTCTCTCTCTCTCTCTCCCCCTGCCTCCCCCTCGTCCGTTCTTTCCCTCGTCCGTTCTCTCTCTCCCTCCCTCCCTCTCGCCTGTTCTCTCCCTCCTCCTCTCTCTCCACCCCCTGCAATGCTGCTGACGCAGGCAAAAAACATCCCTTAACATCTCTCTCTCCTTGGCTCACTATGCATCACACATATGGTTCATACTGATACTGTACACACATGCACGCCAACTATTCACATGCATGGTTACACAAATGTCCTCACACATGATACAAGCACGGCCATTTGTGTTTCATGCTGTAATCAAAGTGAAAGGCGACTGTTAATGACTGACATGATCAGGTCATTATTTTCCCCACAGTTTTTTATTGTCCACTTGTTTTTAGTTCTCCTCCTCCCCGTCTGCATTTCCAAAAATAATACTTAAAACATTCCTATTCTCTGTCGGTTCATATTTCAATATGAAGCTGAACTCATGGTATCGATGAAATGTTCTTCTTTGTTGATTTTGTATTTATTCAGTGACACGTCATACAAGACACGTTATACATGACAACTCTCTCCTTCCTTCTCTTTCTCACCAATTCTGTCTAGCCATATTACCAACCCAACTATTGCTCTCTTCTTCCCTCACTCTGTCTCATTGCTCTCTTTTCGCCCTCTCCCCTGCAAAGGTATCCCCTGATCAGATAGCTGCTCTATGCTGCAGCATACAAATGAACATGGCTGGTGTTATTGCCTTGTGTCTGCAGTGTCACCATGCACACCAATCGCTCTCGCTTAGAACGCTCTGACGCAAAAACAAACACAGACACGCGGCGGCCGCCAGCACTATGGGCAAGAGAAGAAGCACAAATATGAACACCAAGGCAGGTGGACCTACACAGTAAAACCATCAGTGTTCATTCATCCTTTTGTACACTGCAGAAACTCATTGACAAAATGCATTCATAACAAGGTAGGGTTTTTTGCTCGGTCTTCGGCTGCGCTTTTTAATTTTGCTGAGCTAATGGAGGTTGTTTATGGTGGAATTTTAACACAACCAGTGGGACCACTTACAGCGACTGGATCATGTTAAGCTGAATTGGTGGTGACCTTGTGGAGCAGAGGGCTGACCATCCCCATTACATGCTGACGAACAGGAGTAATGAGCGATATGTCGAAAACAGGGCTAAGAGTCTAAAAGCCCCGCAGGCTTGCTGCCCCTTAGACCCAATCAGAAATGCTGGCTGACGGGTGACGCTACACAGTGAAATCCTGACTGTTCATTTCATTGCTACAGTGGATAAATGAACACTGACACTGACCCCATGGGGTCACCAAAATAGTAGGGTTCATCCTGCAAGCTAGCTATTAGATTATTAAATATCTTTTGTGCAAAGCTGACATTTTGGCCTTTGGGTGGTGCAACAGGAAAGGCCATGGGGTGAACTGCAAATTCCATGGCAATCCAGCCAGTGGTTTTTGAGACATACCTGTTGTTGGAACCCAACTGGTGGACAAAGGGATATCGCCATCTTGAAACTGAATACATGTAAACCTGTCCTGGCTTCACTGGACGTTCCATACTGTGGCCTGTACCTCAGGTGGTCCTACCTGTGGCAGAGAGGGACAGGTTGTTAGCCCTATAGGGGGGAGAATGAAACACACAGCTAATGCCCTAGCTCTCTTCAACATGATGGCCAGCACCCGCTAGGACATTAGCCGCTCCACTGCCTTGCTTAAAACGGTGGCCGGTACACGATAGTGCCACACAGAGAGAGAGAGAGAGAGAGAGAGAGAGAGAGAGAGAGAGAGAGAAGGCAGACCACCTACTCAGAAGATTGCATCACATATAGCCCCCCCAACCCCCAGTATAGCAACAGCTCAGCGTGACACAGACTGTCAATCATCTGACTGGTCAAGTGTAGCCCACTGCAGCGAAATGGCTCAGGTTGAAGTGACAGCCCTGGATGACTTACCGAAGGCAGAGCGCTAGTGAGCTGAATGACAGAATTTTCTATTTACAACTTAAGAATGGCACAGGCATTGGCCTGAATTCTGACAGAATTCACTCACTGATGCCTCTGGAAGCTCAAAGCCATTTTTACACTAATTCAGATTCACTCCACAGGTGAAAGGAGATGGAAAGCCTTGGGGATATATTCTCATTAAATGGTCTAATTTAGCCATGCTCTTCATCAGAGACAGATCACATGGGTATAAGGGTCTGTCGACAATTTCTAGAACAAACACTTCTTTAGATCAGGAGTGGGGCATTATGACTGGGGCATCAGTGACACGGTACCTTCTGCTTTTTTATCAATTATCTCCAGTCCAAAAATTCATAGATACAGAAGTCCGGCTTGCCATTTACATCATATTGCTAATGTTTTAATCCGTCTTTAATTGTCTTACAAGTACAAATATTGTACTTTCGACTCAGTAACAATACCTTATGAATTAACTAATTAAGCTGTAATGCTTTATGTAACGTATATGCTTTATGTAATGCTTTATGGTGTCGTCCACTCACAGTTAACAGTTGTTGTATTGAGTTGTACTTGAAATGTACTGTAATTCTGCAAACTGTTAATAAATCAATCAATCAATCAATCAATCAATCAATCAATCAATCAATCAATCAATCCCTGTTTCAAATGTTGTGAAAATAGTAGATCTACAAGCTCACGTCACGATGCATTGTGAGCTTGCAGCTCTGCCATTGTCACTATTAATTAAATCTTTACATTTTAATACAGCAATGCATGAAAAATAAGATGTACTTTCAAATTTTGACTTTTGAGTATTTATTTATTACATATTTTTATTTTAAAGCAAGTACTCCAGTACTTTAAAGCAGCACTATATAACTTTTTTTAAATCAAATGTAATTTTGTCCAATCTATATGGTAGAGCAGCGGTTCTCAATCTTTTGGGCTAGGGACCCCCGAAAATACTTTGGCCATGTCTTGCGACCCCTCATGACTCAAATACTGGGGTTGAGTATTTTGTACACCACTTTGTGTCATGATGTCAAATTGTTAGAGGTAGTTAGACAGGCATCTAAATGAAAGTGAAAAGAACATCAACTTTGGGCAATTTCAAGTGAATCTAAGGATCATAAAACTGGTTTCCCTTTAAACCAAGTGAGACATTATGGCTGGCCTTCTTCACAGAAGATCAATTGCTAAAGCATGGACATTGAGCAGTGGGTAACGGAGAGCAGATAGCACCCTCTACTGATGAAGGAGGATGTTGCAACAAAGACAATAGAACAGTCAGTACTTGGATTCAGCAACAACAAACATCCAGGATGTAAATGTTAAAACAAATCAAATCAAATATTCATGACACCAACATCAAAAAGACAAATGTGGCAGAAGTAATCCACATTTTCTCAAACGGACTGGCCTGCACCATAGCACACCCTGTGGTCACTTCTGGCAATGCTGATGCATGTGCACAGCAAGGCTCAACACTGCACTGCACCACACGGCCAAACTCAGAGCACAGGCACAATGAAGCACAGCTTAGAAGAAGTGCACTGATGATAAGCCACACAGACTGCGCACACAGGATCAAATGTATCCTCTAGGATCAAATGAGTAGGCTATATTATTAGATGAAACAAAATGGATAAATGCCCTGCACAGATTATATGACCTCTGTATCTATGACCTTTAAATGGTTTTGCGATTGTGTCACATCATTTCTTTTCAAAACAATGTTTTTTTTGTTGTTGTTTTTTTACTATTAAATTGAACAAATTAGAGTTTCTAAATTGATAAGCAACTCAATGTCTTTCTGACATTTAAGAAACAAAAATAAACATATTTTCAAGCACACACAAAACAAGAAAGGTTACTTGGTAAAAATAGTATGAATTGTGATTTACTTGAATTAGGCTCTCATTCCATTGTATTTGGCTGAAGAAACATGATAAAGATCTTGGGATCTGTGACCTGAAAGGCTCCTTTGGTGCATCTCTTCACTGGCATGGCACCAGAAGAGAGAATACTGGATGGGGAATGCCATATGGCATGAAACAAACCAAGGACAGGCTCGACATCCACTCTCACATGGCCCAAACACCTCATCTAAATTGCTCATCTGATCTGTCTTTCTGTACTCCAGGTAATGGCCAAGCTACACCAGGCTTTTCTCGCACAAAAGTTTACCCTAAACGCGTGCGTTGAATTTAGGTCCAGTCCTATTTTAAAAAACGCACGCGCGGGAAAAGCCTGGTGTAGCTTGGCTGTGAGTGTGTTAAAAGTAAAGTCATATTTTTGGGTGAATACGTTATTTATTTTTCGTAAAATTTTTGAAGTGCTATATTCTGACAGTAATCATTGCTATTTTGACCATATGCAGACTGCATCCATCTTGCCAGCAAGGTGGTAACTAGGTGCAATAGCTACAATGCAAAACCAAACACGTTGCACACGTGGAGCTGACAACGGGTACAACTATAGCCTGTACAGAATAGAGTGTGACATCATCATCATACCCGGAAGTTATGCAGGAACGCCTACTGAGTGGAAAAACACTACTTTCTGGCCTTGACAGCCCATACATCCGAACAGAAAGGTCCTATCTGATTGAACAGAAAGGTCCTATCTGATTGAACAGAAAGGTCCTATCTGATTGAACAGAAAGGTCCTATCTGATTGAACAGAAAGGTCCTATCTGATTGCATTAGACGATGTTAAGCGACGTTAAACTCACTTTTCCACTCACTTTGCCACTCGATTTCCCATTCACTTTATGCATGCGCATACCCTCTATGGACGAAGGGAGCCCCATTGGTTTCATACCCTCTATGGACGAAGGGAGCCCCATTGGTTTCATACCCTCTATGGACGAAGGGAGCCCCATTGGTTTCATACCCTCTATGGACGAAGGGAGCCCCATTGGTTTCATACCCTCTATGGACGAAGGGAGCCCCATTGGTTTCTACAGACCCTCTATGGACGAAGGGAGCCCCATTGGTTTCATACCCTCTATGGACGAAGGGAGCCCCATTGGTTTCTACAGACCCTCTATGGACGAAGGGAGCCCCATTGGTTTCTACAGACCCTCTATGGACGAAGGGAGCCCCATTGGTTTCTACAGACCCTCTATGGACGAAGGGAGCCCCATTGGTTTCTACAGACCCTCTATGGACGAAGGGAGCACCATTGGTTTCTACAGACCCTCTATGGACGAAGGGAGCCCCATTGGTTTCTACAGACCCTCTATGGACG
Organism: Electrona antarctica; assembly: GCF_951216825.1. NCBI lineage: Eukaryota > Metazoa > Chordata > Actinopteri > Myctophiformes > Myctophidae > Electrona > Electrona antarctica. The sequence continues at coordinate 31,363,354 of NC_136793.1, read as the reverse complement.
AAGGGAGCCCCATTGGTTTCTACAGACCCTCTATGGACGAAGGGAGCCCCATTGGTTTCTACATACCCTCTATGGACGAAGGGAGCCCCATTGGTTTCTACAGACCCTCTATGGACGAAGGGAGCCCCATTGGTTTCTACATACCCTCTATGGACGAAGGGAGCCCCATTGGTTTCTACATACCCTCTATGGACGAAGGGAGCCCCATTGGTTTCTACAGACCCTCTATGGACGAAGGGAGCCCCATTGGTTTCTACATACCCTCTATGGACGAAGGGAGCCCCATTGGTTTCTACAGACCCTCTATGGACGAAGGGAGCCCCATTGGTTTCTACAGACCCTCTATGGACGAAGGGAGCCCCATTGGTTTCTACAGACCCTCTATGGACGAAGGGAGCCCCATTGGTTTCTACAGACCCTCTATGGACGAAGGGAGCCCCATTGGTTTCTACAGACCCGTTTTGAAGCCACTTTTTCTGCCTTTTCTTCTAACTTTCTTCTTCTAAAAGAAACCGTAAACGACTGCTAAGCTATTGAACCAGTAGATCGAACCAGTAGATAGGCTACTCTACTTCATCATTCATTTTCAAATTAATGGGACCATAATTGACTGAACGCATAATAATTAAAAATCACATCTGTGTGAAGTGAGGGGCGCTCTTATCATCGTACATCATCATGCATCATCTCATACTGGCCAATCAGAATGCCTGTTGCCTGTTGCCACAAATTTACGTCATATTTGGCGGACATTTGACCTAATTTCTCCTTTCATTGTCGATGGCAAATATGACACGTGTGGGGACAAGATGACGTACATTTTCCCTTCATTGTCAATGGCATTTAATGTTTGTGTTGCGGACATTTTGTGAGGACAAAAGCTGTATAGGACTCAAAAAAGGACTTTAAACTAGTGATTGAAAACAAAGTAAACTCCTAAACTTTGGTCGGTTATTTCTCCCCTTTAATAATACCAATTGGTATTGTATTTTATATCGTTTTTTTATCGATGTAGTCAACTTTACGAGGTATAGCTTGCCAGGATCGGGCATTCCTGGAATGAGCAAAACAGCTTCCACAAAAAGCCAATTTGTTCAGACACATATGACGTAAATTCTCCTTTCATTGTCAATGGTAAATGACAAGAGTTCAGGACAAAAAAGCTGTATTTTATTTTATGTTGTATATTATGTAATCTGTAATCTGGGGTGTATTATAGTCAGTTTGGTATTCACTTGATCATTGTTTGCAAACTGTCATGTCGGTTTATTGTCATTGTTTATGTAAACTGTAAAAAGTGTCCTGTAAGTCCATCTGGGACCTAACGCCATCCTCCATGATGACAACGCTCGCCCCCACAAAGCCAAGATCATCACAGAGTACCTCCAGAATTTGGAGAGAGGATGGAATGGCCTGCCGTGAGTCCAGACCTCAACCCAATTGAACACTTGTGGGATCAGCTTGGGCATGCTGTACGTGCTAGAATGACCAACAGAACCATGTTGGAAATCCTGGTTGAGGAATCAAAATTAATAAAGTGTAAAAATGGCCAATATGTGTTGTTTTTTCCTTATTACTGTGGGAGAGTGCAATCATCCAATCAACGAAACAATTTTGGCACATGTTTTGGAGGCGCTACCCACACGTTTAGCTGTGTTGCTCATTCCAGGAATGCCAGAATCCTTACAAGCTATACCTCGTTGTAAAGGTGCGGCTAATCAACGATAAAAACAATATAATAAACTAGAAACCAGCCGATCGCCGCATGTTGGGCAATATTACTTAGGAGAGTAACATGTTACTTATTACTTGCATTGATCTGTATAGTCTTGCTTCTAGTTATGCACAAGTATCATAGGTTTGTTTCTATCATCGTAGCGATAGAAAGCTATTTTTGAATCTCAATCAATCTCTAGTAAGATAGTTTTAATTTACCAAGAAATCTATCTGCTTATTCACTAAAGCCCTCATTTCAATAGCGATTATGGTTATGTTAATTCTATATCCATAAGGCCGAGTATGTTGTTCCCATAAAAAAAATTGTACAGTGTAACAATACAGTACACTGTATTGTTACACGGATGCGAGCACACGCACGTACGGATGTACACACACACACACACACACACACACACACACACACACACACACACACACACACACACACACACACACACACACACACACACACACACACACACACACACTCTGAACTGCACACACATGGCTGCAGCATCTCAAAACGAACAGTATATATTGTATACATAAATAACAACCAATAAAGCAACAGTCTCTGACCTTTTTGAGGCAGCCTAGTCTCTGTTGATATTATATAATATTACATATTACTCCCCCCCCCCCCCCCCCCCCCACCCCCACCCGCAAAAAAGGAATGTACAACAAGAAAATCGTCAGCTTCTTTTAGAACTAAATCCAATTGTTTTGAATAATAATATTAAGAAGAGTCTCCAATCAGCCAAAAAGGCTATAAAATAATAAAGCAGCAATCTCTCTCTACCTTTTAAATGAAATGTTTTCAAACGGCAGCCAACAAAACAGATATGAACTAGAAAAAGTGCCCTTCTGGGCACAGGTCTCCACCAGGAGGATAGGACTGTGTGAGATGTTTGGCAAAATGTTTAGGAGTAATATAAACATGTTTGCCTTTGATGGCAATTGGATGACTTGAGGCATTTTGTTCCAAAAATGTGTTTTGCAAAAATCAACCTGTTGGTGGCGCTATAACAGGCCAATGTGAAAAGGGTGGGATATATTCCTCAGCCTAGTAAGAAAATGTGTGAAAGATTTCACGTAAATTGCATGCTGCGTTCATGATTTGAGGCTTTTGTTCAAAACAATCTTGCAAACTGTGAAAGCCAATTATAGCCAATTAGGATGGAATATGAAATATCGGACAGATCCGACTTGCGCACATGACCATAGAGATACTGTGTAACGATTTGTGAGATTTTTGGACAGAATCTGGAGGAGTAATATCAAAAAATGTGTTTTACAAAAGTCGGCCTCCTGGTGGCGCTATAAAAGGCAGAAAATGCAGGTCAAAGGTTTGTCCTTGGCCTCTAGGGAGTGTGCATGCAACGTTTCACGCAGATCGGTGCAGTTTTAGGTAAAAAATTTGAAAAGCTGCCTCATGGTGGCGCTATAACAGGCCGTTCTGGAAAATGCGGGGCAGAGGTTCATCGTTGGCGTCCAGGGAGTGTGTGTGCAAAGTTTGGCATCGACCGGGTTAACGGTGCCGGAGATTAGCTGGTAACAGACGGACGGAAGGACGGACGGACACACACACACACGGACGGAGTGCAAAACATACTCTCTCCCCATGCCTTCGGCCTGGTGGAGACAATAAAATAAAAAAGTAATATGTAATATGTGCAATTTTTTACAAAGTAAATAGTAATAATATTACTGTTTTGGCAGAGTAATAACTTACTGTACTCGTTACTGGGAAAAGTAATAATATTACAGTAATATATTACTAGTAACTAGTTACTGCCCAACATTGCGCAGTACTTGTGTGCTCTGCTTGAGCAAGTAAATACAATACCAATTGGTATTATTAGAGGACCAAACTTAAGTTTCTGAACCTTTTTTGAGTTTATTTATGAAAATGTGTACTAAGGTAATAAAATCAAATGTAAAGTCCGGCCAAAACCTTGTTAACAGAGTAAATTATTCTGCAGGAGTTGAATTAGCAACATCTGCTGGGCCATTAATGGGAACTGCACCCTTAAGAGATTCCTTAGCGCTTGGGTACAATGAACCAGTACATCAGATAATGGGAGTATTGCACAATTGGTGCCTGTGTATTCCTGAATCCTGATTTGCATCATTCCCGACTCCATGGCCTCCGAGCAGACTAGTGGCCGAAGGACACCGGTCTAGTTACTATAAATGGGTAGATTGACAGTTGTATTTGTGTATTCCATCTCTGCCAACCTGATTAATTCAGCCATAATTTCGAAATGCAATGCATACCCAATGCAATCTTTATTGCTTTCAGCTAGAGGTGCTCCAATCGATCGGCCACCGATCAGTAATTGGCCGATTTTCACTCCAAATGACTCGATTGGTTATTTACCGGAGAAACCGATCTGTAATACCATTTAAGATAATATAATTTATATTTTTTACCAATTTTATACCATAATAAGATATACGAGGACAATACTTGGCTCTCCCAACTTAGTCTAGAACAATTGCATTGTTTTTTGTTATAAATGTTACCTCTTACCAAACAACTTTGGTCAGCATCTGGAGAAATGTTTCACAAAGGGGAGAACTAGTTCTTCAGAGATGTGACTCGTGACTGTGTATTGTCTGGATCGGTCTCACTTCTTTCCTCAGTCTCAGCCAAATTAATAAACCTTAGAAAGGGAATATGAAGGACAGCTTAGACAGACAAGCGGCAGGGTTGTTGTGTGAAGTTCTATTATATATTAGGATAAATATAAAAACAAGAGCAGATTATACTAGGTTACTCCTGCCATCTAGTGGTATTAGACAACACATGCATCGAAAGACACACTGTTTCTTTTACCCAAGACACACAAATCAATTAGGTCTGTTTAGCATATATGTTTCAAAATAGAATTACACTAACTTTCCGAGTACTCAGTCGCTTTACAAAACAGCAACAAAATAAAGACAACTTTATTAGGAAAAACTAGTTAAAAGTTTAAAAGCTATAGAATTAAAGGTAAAGGGGGGGGGGGGGGGGGGGGTATAGGATTAGGTAGGGAATGCAAGTTGGGTTTTGAGTGTGGTTTTAAACATAGCAAGGGTGGGGACGGGGCAGCTCTGATGTGAGCTGCGACTGAGTTCCAGAGGGAGGGGGCAGCCACCGAGAAGGCCCTGTCACCCCAGGGCTGTTTCTTTGTCCTACCTGAAGGAGCAGGCACTCCCAGTAGGCGAAGAAGAACCTCTACCGTTCCTTTTTTACCCTCCCAAATCAGCCTTGTGGTGGTGCTATACCACACCCCTTTATTTATCGGCCTACAACTCATGAACTGAAGAATGTTTAAAGAAAAACTGAATTCCTTTGAATTTCATGACGCGACTCCCCATATACCGGTAATAATGGGCCATAATAATAATATAGGCCATGCCCATTTCCATCTAGGTTTTCTGACATTTAGAATTTTCTTCAAAACACCTTTCGCTACTACATCTACAGATATTGTCTAAAATTCAGACAAATCGGTATATCTGGCATCAAATGATGGCCCAGACACCCCACACACACACACACACACACACACCACACACACACACACACACACACACACACACACACACACACACACACACACACACACACACACAGCCAGAACCACCCTACGCTCAGTGTGCATGACAAATGTGCACACTCATTCATGGGAAACCAACACACTGCATAATTTATTATGATTGAGGAGCTGCCTAGTGCCTAACACAGCTCTTAAAGATTTACAAAACTATATAAGCTAGAAAAACCCTGGGATTCCCCAATAGTCATGGCAAAAAAGACATGTACCATCTCACCTTGTAAGTGCAAAGGGGACAGGGGGGAATGCCTGAGTCCATATCAGTGGAGTTTGATTTGTTCATTTTAGTGGATGTACTGGAACTGGCACTGCAACAAGACAGTTAAACACAATTGTTGCGAACGCAGTGAGCATTTACTATGAGACCCAGCAGATCACGTCTGTGTGTGTGTGTGTCTGTGTGTCTGTGTGTCTGTGTGTCACGCTGTAACACCACCCGCCCACCACCAGAGGGCGCAGCTGTATCACACACAAAAACACACACACACATGCACGCACGCGCACACACACGCACGCACGCACGCACGCACGCACGCGCACACACACACACACACAAAAAACTTAACTTAAAAAAAAACTTAACTTAAAAAAAAAAGGAAAAAGGAAAAACGCACACACACAAAAAACTTAACTTAAAAAAAAACTTAACTTAAAAAAAAAAAAAAAACTTAAAAAGGAAAAGCTTTAAGGAAAAACTTAACTTAAAAAAAAACTTAACTTAAAAATAAACTTAACTTAAAAAAAAAAAAAAAACTTAAAAAGGAAAAGCTTTAAGGAAAAACTTAAAAAAAACTTAACTTAAAAAAAAACTTAACTTAAAAAAAAAAAAAAAAACTTAAAAAGGAAAAGCTTTAAGGAAAAACTTAAAACAAACTTAACTTAAAAAAAACTTAACTTAAGAAAAATCTTAAACACAAAAAAAAGAACTTAAAAAAACCTTAAAAAATTACGTAATTTATTCTAATTGTTGTTTTTGCAATTCACGAGCTGCGTTCGCTTCCCGCGTTCGCGCGTCTTACTTGTATTGAGAAGACACATTTCTGTCCAGCCTGCATCATCATTCACAATACAGCATGTATTGGCTTCCTGGTTGACTGACAGCTATACTGTCACTTGACATAAACAAGATAATACATAACAGACATATCACATAAACATACATTTGTTTTAAACCATATAACAAAAATAAATGACACCAAATAGTTCTGTTTCCAAAATAGCATATTACTATTATAGTGGTAGGTTGGGATTATTGCATTAATAACATCATAAAGTCACTCAGTACCAGCTTGGGGCCTCTGGAATACTAACAAAGTCGCCCTTTTACCAACTCTCTCCGCGGTGTACAGCCGGCGGAAATGCTCAGTGTGGTATACTACTACACCCACTTTATTTATTGACCTGTTTCCAGTGTCCCATAAGCCTTTGCGTTTTGTGTGTGCATAACTTCCTCTTCCTGTTGTTGCTGTGACCAGTATTGCCAGATTTTGCAAGAGAAACAGGCGGCCAGGTCTATGAAAACAAGCACAAATAAAAAAAATTGCAGATCTACAAGCTCACAGCAACACGTCGTGAGGTTGTACATCTGTTATTTTCAAAGAATATTGAAAATAAATTGAAATATTTGGAATATTTTTAAAACATTTTAACAACACAAATCTTCTATGGGGTCCCTGGCACAAATATTTTCAGATGGATGTCCATGGACAATTACATATTAATCTGGGGTTCCTTGATGTGAAGAAACCACTGGTTTAAACAACATTACTGTACACTTTAGAAACAACAAACAAGCCCCAAAACAACCAGCAATTACCAATATTTACAAGCGACATTATAGAAAAACAAGCCAAAGGTCGCTTATAATAAGCAGACATGACAACACTGGCTGAAGGAAGTGAAGCACACACAAGTGGGTGGAGGCTGAGCCCCAGTACATTCTCGCTGAAACAGGTGGATATCTCACCTGCAACAAGACACTTAAACACATAAACAATGTATTAAGACACATTTCTGTCCAACCTGCATCATCATTCACAACAATACAGGATGAGAAGCAGGCCCGGATTAACAATGGAATTTAGTGGAGCTTAAGCTCCAGGGCCCGCAGCTTGCAGGGCCCTGTGGGAGAGACTATTTCAAATGCTGTTGCTTCCGTCAAAACCCTGTTCATAGTCACCGATTTCAATGTAACGCAACACAGGAACCCCAGCCAGTGTTTTTGGTCGTCCAACAGTTTCTTAACCACTCGGTGGGAGGAGACTCAAAAATAGCAGATACAGCGTCGGGGAGAAGCCTTAAGGCCTATTCATAGTCTGTATTTTCGGTGTGAGGTGACCACCGCTCCGGTGGTGAGGTGACCACCGCTCCGGTGGTGAGCTGACCACCGCTCCGGTGGTGAGGTGACCACCGCTCCGGTGGTGAGCTGACCACCGCTCCGGTGGTGAGGTGACCACCGCTCCGGTGGTGAGGTGACCACCGCTCCGGTGGTGAGCTGACCACCGCTCCGGTGGTGAGGTGACCACCGCTCCGGTGGTGAGGTGACCACCGCTCCGGTGGTGAGCTGACCACCGCTCCGGTGGTGAGGTGACCACCGCTCCGGTGGTGAGGTGACCACCGCTCCGGTGGTGAGGTGACCACCGCTCCGGTGGTGAGGTGACCACCGCTCCGGTGGTGAGCTGACCACCGCTCCGGTGGTGAGCTGACCACCGGAGCTGAAATAACGTTGAGCGGTGGTGAGTAAAAACAGAGAGAAGGGCTGGAGCGGTGGCGGTGGTTTGCTCTTCACCGCGGCTCATGACATCATGTTGTAGTTCGGTGGTCACCCCACCACCAAAAATCCAGACTATGTATGAGCCTTTATAAGCCTTATAACTCTGGAGCAGCGGCAATAGTGCTGGTGGTGAGCGTGTTCATTCACTGGGCGCGCAAACGCGAAAAGTGTCGTTCTTGATTGCGGTCTTGAATCAAATGCATGGGGCCCAGGGACTATTTTAGTAGAAAAGACTAACATTGCATAAAGCCATATGAGAAAATTAAATACACTTATGCATGAACTTTAATTTTTTTAACTACCGGTATTTAACTTGCAATCTAGTGTGAACTTGAGTAGGAATTAATTATAATGAAATAAACAAAAAAAAGAGGGGTGGTTTAGGCTTATCCTACATGCAGTGAATAACTTCTTCAACAGTTAGATAATGATGAGATAAGATTTAAAGCCTGACTCATAGGGCCTACAATACATACTGCACATCAGGCCTTACTGTAGTGCCATGCTGTGCCATAAACAACCAGTATAGAGCACCGAAGTCCTGACGTCACTGTCAGTAGAGGGCGTCAGTCCCCAGGTTCATGTATTTTTGTATTTGCATTGTAATCTCCATAGGGGGATTTTAGATCACCTCATATAAGAACTGTGTTTGAAAAATAAACCGATCACCCCGGCCTTTTCACTCATATGGATATGAAGCATCGACTGAAGGTGGAAATGTACAAAATAAGCGTTAGAAACGAGCCAAACAACCCAGAGACTACATTTCCGGGTATTTCCCTGGCTGCATCTGCCCGTCGCACAACAGAAACTGAATGTTAATTACGTTTATTTTTATTTTTATTTTATTGATATTTAATGTCTCGTGGTTAGTACGAGTCGAGTCACCACCAGCTGAGCTTACGTCAACGAGGAATCTCAGGAACGCAATGCGTTGACAGCTGGGCATTAATTGGCCACATTAATTCCATTTTCTCCAGAAACTGGCTGTATCAAATATGAATGGACATCATTAACGACGCACAGCCACACCCCTGACAGAAAGGCCGGGGTGGTCGGTTTATTTTTCAAACACAGTTCTTATATGAAGCGACCTAAAAAATCCCCCTATGGAGATTACAATGCAAATAAAAAATCACACCCGTGTGAACTGAGTGGTGTAAGGTCTGTCTGACGTAATGAAATCATGTCTGACGTAATGAAATCACACCCGGATGTGATTTCACAACTGGCTTTTTTTGTGCAGAAAAAATGAGCAAGGTTGCTACGGTCATCCAGTTCACCCGGGAGTGATTTCATTACGTCAGAAATTATTTTGAACATAGCAACCATGCTCATTTTTTTCTGCACACAAAAGCCAGTTGTAGGAGTGGTTTACACCACTCAAAAAATACATGAACCTGGGGACTGACGCCCTCTACTGAAAGTGACGTCAGACTTCGTTGCTCTATAAGGTGCAGGGCCTAAGGCAACCAGAAAGGACAGCAAAACTACATATTTAGCATTTTGTGAGCAGAAATGTATGTGTGAGGCCTTTTTTGTTCATTCACTGAAATTCAGGGTCAGGCTCTGGGACAGTGGGTATAATTTTATAGACTAGAGTGTTGGGCACTGGCCTACTTGGAACGCTGCAAGTTGTAAATTAATGCCCCTATGTATACATGTATGTAATGTGACACCACTGCCATATCAAGCACAAATGAATCATGACGTAATGATGATATGTTTCAGTGTCGGGTGGATTAAAGGTAATGCCCCCACACTGAAACATATCTTTATTACGTCACCATTGGGAGCCAGTTATACCAGTTATACCCTGGCATTGGTACATATCTTCATCACGTCATATGCTGCTACGGGACATACGCATCAAACGACCCAAGTAACCACAGTATACCGCTAATCAACTTACAAATTACATATACATATATACATAGAGGCATTTCCTTTAATCGACCCGACACCGAAACATATCTTTTATTACGTCACCATTGAGAGCCAGTTATACACTGGCAAAGGTACATATCTTCATTACGTCATACGCATAACGCAGCCATGGCATACGCATAAAACGTATTAATTACGTAAGCCAATCATGGACATTCGTAAGGAAAGGTACATATACCAGGAATGTCCCCATGAGGACTGCAAGGACAAGATTGTTGACCTTAAAAATGGAAATTACCGCTGTGAGAAATGTAGAAGAGAATTTCCTGAGTTCGAATATAGACTCAATATAGCAGACTTTCGTGGCGAGAAATTGGTGTCATGCTCCCAGGAAATAGTTGAAGTCCTCCTGGCACAACAGTATATTTTGCACGCTCTGCTTGCGCACTACTACTTGGGTGCAACAAGCAAGTAGGCACTCGACAGAGTGCAGTTCTAGTTACTTGCGCAAGCAGAGCGTGCAAGTAATGTTATCAGTCAGGTGCTATGATACGTATGTCCCTTAGCAGCACATGATATGACGTCATACACCGGCACGGTACACATGGAAGCAGACCGTGCAGGTATGTTTTCCGTCATGCTACGAAGCGTATGTCCCATGACGTGATGAAGATATGTACCAATGCCAGGGTATAATTGGTTTACAATGGTGACGTAATGATGATATGTTTCAGTAGGTGCGGTTCCATTAAGCCTTTGCGAAAAAAGGAAGCGTATGTTCATTAAGTCGAAAAAAGAAAAGTGAATTGTCGGTGTTTCCATTAAACTGATAAAATGCGCATATGAAATAAGTTCATTAAATATGCAGTAGTTGGCACTGTTGCCAGTAAAGTGAGGCTCATGTAAAGAAGTAGTCCTAATCCATATGATGTTCACACCATTGATTTGGGACCCCATATACTGCGCTGTAATCTGATCCCTGGTCAGCGGCTGACCGACCAGCAAGTCTACAGCAAGCCAGCGGGCATCTGCTGCTTTCACAGTATTGACGACACCTACAGTCAAAGAACGTACAAAGAACGATTTGTTGTGTAATGCTTGTCTTAATATATTCGGGGCACATGTAGCCTATATGTCGCGGGACTCGATTGGAGCATACTGGTCGTTTATACTGTAAATTGATTGATTGCAGCTGCAAACAGTTGTGAATAACTTGTTTCATCGGCTATATAGCCTATAGCCTACACGTTTAGGTTGCTTATCTTATGCAATGAATATAAATATATAAGAATATATGAAGCATATGCATGGATCGAAATCGAATAGCCTGCAGGGACCCAGGCAGCTAGGTTATATAAAAGTTTAGTCTACTACACCACGTGTGTGTGTGTGTGTGTGTGTGTGTGTGTGTGTGTGTGTGTGTGTGTGTGTGTGTGTGTGTGTCTTGCATCCATACAGTAGCGATCCAGATATCAAAATGATCGGAGCGCCCCGATCAACTCGGGAGGATTCAGACTTCATATGGGATCTTTGAACACACTACACAATTATTAATCGGACGGGTCGGGTAGTAGTAAATTGGGACCTTATATTATATGTATCCACAACACCTCTCCCTCTCTAGCCACCCTCCCATGCACCGTTCACTCCACTGCCTCCCCATCGTTTTTTTTTTTTTTTTTTCAACTGTTCAAAAGCGATATAATGCGAGTTCAATGCTTTCTAATTAAAAACCTTTTCCGCAAGTGTTTCCATACACTATTTGCGCATTTCCCTTTTTTCGAAAAAGCCAAAATCCGCAACCTCCAAGCGAAAAAGTGTTTTTGCGAAAAATGGAGACTTATTCGCATTTTGATGTGTTTCCATCCAGGAGATTTTGCGCAAGAGCCTTAATGCGCAAAAAAACGGCTTTATGGAAACGCACCTAGTGTCGGGTGGATTAAAGGGACATACGCATCAAACCACCCGAGTAACCACATTATACCACTAACCAACTCAGAAATTACATATACATACATATAGACATATACATACAGACATATGAGCATATGACGTGATGAATATGTACCAATGCCAGGGTATAATTGGTTATCGATGGTGACGTAACAATGACATGTTTCAGTGTCGGGTGGACTAAAGGTAATGCCCCTATGTATACATGTATGTAATCTGACACCACTGCCATAACAGGCATAAGTAATCATTACTATACTTCAAAATACTACTTTTTTTCCTCCAAAAGCAAGGTACGTAGCAAATAGCTAAACCTAATAATTCAATATTGCAAAGTTCTTTCACAGAGAGGCTGAGATTTGAAAGTTTGTAGCGGTCTACAGTACTTGCACGCTCTGCTTGCGCACTAGTAGGCCATTTATGGCCTACTTGTGTGCAACAAGCAAGTAGGCACTCGACAGAGTGCAGTTCTAGTTATGTCTGTGTCCCTTTTATGCCCATATATGGAGTTCTTTGTCAGGGATGCCCAAATGGAGTCTATGCAGATGCCAGAACATCATGTGATGCCAGAACAGGCCAGCTCCATATATGGAGATATGGGGTGATCAGGTCCAGAGCCCAGGCAGAGGCTTTTGTGCTGGTTCTGGACAACAGTGTATCCGACGGACTCGGCACCGGGCACTCCCTGTGGAACGTGTGTGTCGAATTAGTCGGTGGGGCGAACGGTAAGTGGATTACAGACGTACACACGTAGGTCTGTACGTACATATAGAGACTTGGTGCATTTATAGATAGATGGACGGACGGACGGACGGACGGACGGACCAACAGGGGTGAAAACATATAGGGCTACATCCCTTACCCCTAAACGTATTTGCCATTTTTACTATTTTAAAAAACCTTTTAAAATACCGGTAGTTCAAATAGCTGATCTACAAGGTCACAACATGTAGATGTAGATTGGCTAGTTGAACTATTTTAAAATGATTTTCAAAATAGTAAAAAATGGCAAATAAGTTTAGGGATAAGGGATAAGGGTGGCGCAAGATGGAGCCCATAGTCTCCAGCCATTGGGAATTACACCCATTATAGCTGGTGCCACACTGTTGAAGACCAAATTGGTACAAATTGTCTTGTGAGTCATGTGCAGAGATGGACAGTATTTTAAATATGTATTTTCGCCTGTGATTGGTTTACCCACCCTCAGAACAAATTCAACCACTAACTAGAAAAAGTGCTCGTTGGAGCACAGGTCAGCGAGATGCACAAATCGGCGTCATGGTGGCGCTAAATTTGGGGCAGTGGTTCTGCTCTGGCATCCAGGGAGCATGTGTGCGCAGTTTGGCAGTGACCGTGCCAACAGTGCTGGAGATTAGCTGGTCGCAGACAGACGGACACACAGACGCCGGACACGCGGGCGGACAGGTGCAAAATAGTCTCGGCCATGCCTTCGGCCTGGCGGAAACAATGAGAGGATAGGGTGGGTCTTGCATTACAGCATAACCCATAAATGGTCATAAAAGCCTAATATTTGATTATTATTTGTGATGCTATGTGTCAGTATGGTCAGCAACCTGGTGTCAGTACCCTGATGTCCGTGTCAGTATCCTAGTCAGTATCCTGGTGTCAGTATCCCGGTCAGTCAGTATCATCCTGGTGTCAGTATCCTATAACGACAATATCCTGGTGTCAGGATGTGCAGGCCAGAATACAAGGTAACTCTCTCACTCTCACACACAGTGGTAAACATTTTGCTAGTAAAAACGACAATATCCTGGTGTCAGGATGTGCAGGCCAGAATACAAGGTAACTCTCTCACTCTCACACACAGTGGTAAACATTTTGCTAGTAAATTTGGTAACATCTGGTAATATATTGTAGTGAACCCTATAGAATCCTGGAACACCTTTGGTGGCTTGTAAAAGTAATGTAAGAGGCATTTCATTATAGCCTACATGTGTTGTATTATCCATAATTATTTCTACTTGATTTGGTTATCTATTACATATGATTGGTTCATATAATGATTGTGCTATTTTCCATTTGATGCATTATGTTAAATTAGTAATCATCTTCAGTTTCAGTTTCATCTTGGATGACTGATGAATGACTAGGCTATATAAGTTGCTTCCTTAATTATGTTTTAGTCAGTGTTACAGCTGTGTAAACCAGAGAGAGCACATCAGTTTTCGACCATGCATACATATGTATTTATTTATGTATTTATGTTTGTTGTTTTGATTTGAGTTTTGAACAAAACACATCCATGTGTCAATATATGCTCTGTACTACTGTTTTTTTAGCCGGTTTTACGGACAAAGTATAAGAAACCACACTTACAAGTAATTACTGGTTATTTGCCACCTTGTGTAACTGAAGCTCAAACATACAGTGACCCCCTCCCCCCCTCCCCACCGACTTTGTCCCAATCTGTTCATTTAGATGGCTACCCGCCTCCCTCCACCTGTCCCCCTTTATTCCTTTTCTAATCAGGCATCCCTGCCAATCAATTTGATTGCCATGACGACAGCATCTCCCAGACTCCCACTATGCCCCCCCCCCCCCAAACACCCACCCACAACATCCCCCATAAACAAAAACAAAAAGAAAACTGAATTCCGACAGCTATAGATTGATGAGGAAGAGTCCTGTCAAAGGCCGGAGATTAGATCAGGACTGCGCACGCACGCACGCACGCACGCACGCACGCACGCACACACACACACACACACACACACACACACACACACACACACACACACACCATATAGTGCACAGTACAGAGGCAGCAGGTGCTCTTGGTTAAACCTTAATTACATGATCTCTGATTTCTCTAATTGATATGGTAATGACTATGTAATTAATGCTAAAGCAGAAATACCAGCAGCTATCTTAATGAATGGATTTATTTGATTATAGATCCTCTTGCATATTTATGCATGTTGGTATGCAGAGGACAGGAAGACAGATTAAATGGTTGTTTGAGACTGTTGCCAACTTGTCACCGTGTTGCCACAGGGATGCAATGGATTTGGTGCTAAAAACAAGTCACAGACAGATAGACAGGCAGACAAATCCTTAGCAGTTATTACCGTACAAATGTGAAATCACTGTTTTATAGTAGGCCTATACATTTGCAAATATACTATAAATATAAAAGAGGGAGCTGTTGTTCCTTTGTTTTGCCAATAGGTACCCAGATTGTAAATATACAAACAGAATTTAGATAATTCTAAGAAATACACATGCCATTGCCAACTGTGGAAGTTCTGCAATTTTACAGGTAGGTGGCACTCTAGAGCTTCCCTATATACAGCTCCCTGATGAAGTGCGGTTTGGTGCATGAAGATAAAGTTAAGTTCAACTCCAATAAACCAACACTTGTGTCTTGCACAAGTACTTGCAATAAAATGAGGCAAATGTCATGCAACAATAACATTAAGAAAAATCCAAATTCTAGTTTAGATAAACTAGACGAATTCAATACAATCCACATCTGTCAGCTAACTGGCTATCTTCACTGCATTTCACCTCCCCATCTCCTCTTACCCACCCCTAGCCCCACCCCCACTGAATACACTTTATCACTGGTATAAGGTCAACAGTGACAACTAGATTTTGACCCACCTACATTACTCTTAAGCCCTGTGCCTGATGGGAAGGAGAGGGGCAGATATTTGGGGAGATTTTCAGGGATGACAGAGTCATGGTCACCCTCTGAGGATGGGAAATCATTTGTCCTACTCACAGTCTCTCCCTTCTGTTCGGAGACTCTAATCTATGTCTTTCCCCTCTCTGCTCTCCCTTGCTGGCTGGAGGGACATTTCCTGAGATGCAAAGTGAAACCACATGTTGGCCCTGTCCAGGTGTGAAGAGGAGAGAGAACCTCATGGCCCTTCCAGCTATGTCGGACTGTTTTATGCCTACACCTGGCAGCCCATCTCTATGCCAGCCAGTCATCACTCTAACCCATTTTAGGACCTTATGAGAGAGTACATGTCCAACACCATTAGCATCCATGTCCAACATCATTAGAACCAAAATCCACATAGAGCAATATGCAATATAGGCCTACTGGTTAAGACCAGACTGTCACAATGGCAGGATAAGATATTTTGTGGTCAAAAATCAATTAGAAGTAATTATCCATTATCTAATTAGAACAGCCATTGCCATTCTTTATTCTTTTCAATGAATATGCAAGTTGTTCTATGACTTCTATCAGATGTAACAGGCTAGACAAAAAATAGACATGAATATAACACAAGGATGCACTGGGTCTGGATACATTAAAAGAGGAATGCCATATTGACATTTGAAGCAGGGGAATTCCGTTGTAGGTTTGTCTCACGTTAGCTACACCGTCACGGCGTCAGCACTGGAAATTCATTAAACTAAACTACGGGCCAACGCACAGCAAAAGGCAAGCCCAGGCAGACCTTATGTTATGAAGCTGAAGTAGGCTAGTAGCCTAGCGTACGGTAGGCTTCCGCCTTGTTTGAAAAGACGCGAGAAAAGCTAATGGTCTCCCAGTCCCATCAATGGATGGTTGTGAGCGGTAGTTGGTTAACTAACTTACCCCTGAATAATGTGTTTCTTACGGGGGCACTTGGGCCACGGTTGATGGATGGCCTTACAGAAGCTGGGTCAATTAGCCAAGCTGGATTTCCCTCCATGTCGGTTGCAGACACCACGTTGAGAGATCTCACCGTCACTGAGCGTGACTGTAATTAATCACCGGTGCGCGGCCTTCTCACCTTCGACCGCAGCACGCAAAAACAGCCAATACTCGCATTTCGCCTAAATTAGATGGCCACTCCTTTAATCTCGCTAATTGTCAATATTATAGCAAGAAGAGATGAAAGGTTCATGGGCCATGGCATAAAACTCTCTTAACTCTGGTTCATGTAGAGTAGCCTAGTAGTTAAATTAGTTCCTTTGCTAGGGAATGCCAGACAGGTCCGGTCCAAACGTGTCCAGGGGGAGGCTGCAGAGTGTAGACAAATAAATAGCTGTGAAAAGCTAGGGGAAAAAAGTAACGTAATGTATCTGCACTGAGTGCAGTTAACTTGGGAAAGCATAGTGTCGTGTTTTCAATTTATTACTGAGAAAACAAAATAAAATATTTCACGGAACGAGGCTGTTGATCTAAAATCCGCTGAGAAGAATGTTTTTTTCCTCGGAACACCGGCAGGAGCACTGTCTTCAGAATGGAATGACCTATGGGAATGACAAACTGACGTTTCAAAATATAGCCTATAGGCCTATTCATTGTTCCTGAGTGCTTAAAGGGATATTTCACTTTAAAAAAAATGTTTTGATCATAGTCAAATCGGGTTTATTTATGCGAACACGTAGGCTACCCCAGACAGTTGCTTGATTCAGTAGCCTACTCCATTTTAACCATGTTAGATTAATCGAAAAAACACTTCCTTTGTTCTGGCCTTAATAAGTTCGGTGCGCATATTCATTTATTTTTAATAATTATTTTTTGATTTTTGAGAGGTAGGCCTACTAGTCCTCCTATGGTTTAATGTTTGTTTTTAGTTAAACAAACATTAAAAACGCCATTGACAATAATGGACGAAGTTAAATATTTGTTTAGTCGCTAACACAAACATTAAATGCCATTAACAATAAAGAGAGTTTAATGTTTGTTTTGTCTGTGTTTGTTTTACATCACATTCACCATTACATCACCTAATCATAGCAACATGAGTTAGACTTTAATATATTAGCGCCCCTCACTTCACACGGGTGTGATTTTTATTTTTATGGAGCTTTGTTCTTTCCCTGATGCTTTTCATCCAATATAATGATAAAACTAGATAAAGTGCCCCTTGGGGCACAGGTCTCCACCAGGGCAGGTCAGGTTGTGGCCTCCTGGTGGCGCTATAATAGGCCAATGTGAAAAGGCAATTTCTTCTTATGCCTTGGATGGCAATTGGATGATTTGAGGCAATTTGTTCCAAAAATGTGTTTTACAAAAGTCGGCCTCCTGGTGGCGCTATAACAGGCCGTTCTGGAAACTTTGGGGCAGAGGTTCACCGTTGGCATCCAGGGAGTGTGTGTGCAAAATTTGGCATCGACCAGGTTAAGGGTGCCGGAGATTATCTGGTAACAGACGCAGGCACGGAAAGTTCTTATAGCGGCAGTGGGTGCCCCCCCCCCCCCGCCCCGCCCCACCCCCCAGTGCGGGAGCTCACAGTTTGCATTGCACAGTGCGCTCAGTGCGCTATTTCCGAACACGCCCATTGTGTCAGTGGGTGCTTCAGCCCTCAAGCACCCCCGGACTCGACGCCGCTGAACAGACGGACAGATGCACACACACACACACACAGAGTGCAAAACATACTCTCTCTCTCCCCATGCCTTTGGCCTGGTGGAGACAATACAAAATCACACCCGTGTGATGTAAGGGCGCTTATCATCTCATCATCTCATTCAGGCCAATCAGAATTTGCGTCCTTCGTCTTCAATGTTTGTGTTACGCAATGTTTGTGTCAACACTCAAAATTCAAAATTGTCAATTCATTGTCAGTGACATTTAATGTTTGCGTTAGGACAAAGTTTATGTAGTACACACACACACACACACACACACACACACACACACACACACACACACACACACCAAAAGCTCTACATAGGGGCTATCGCCCCTCAAAGACAAATTAAAAAAGTAATTAAAAACACGGGCACATCACGTATTGAGGGCAGTATGAGTCACTCATCGGAAAAAAAGGACAGGTGTTTTCGATGAATCTAAAATTGAGTTTTGAAGTTACAATTTGTATAGGAAGGGGCCAGGCAGCTAAAATGAATATCACATATCTAAATACTGAATCGAGCAACTTAAAAACTGTCTGGGGTGTAGAGTAGATGACCAAATGACCAAAAGTTTTTTTTAAGTGAAATCTCCCTTTAACTTGATCTTGACTTCACCTTATCCCACGATATTGGGAAATGAATCTCTTTCTCTCACACACTGCAGATTGAGAGGCAGGGACAGAGACGTCACTATTTTTGTTGTTGGAACACACTTCTGCGGTGTGGACAAAAGCAGCGGACTGACAGATGAGGTTTGTGTCTGGGGGCAGGGTAGGGGCACTACGTGCTGCCAATGATGTGTGTGTATGCGTGTGCGTGTGTGTGTGTGTGTGTGTGTGTGTGTGTGTGTGTGTGTGTGTGTGTGTGTGTGTGTGTGTGTGTGTGTGTGTGTGTAGGGGGGGACATGGTCTCATGGGGCAGCTCTCTGTCTGTCCCATCTGCCACCCCACTCTACTGACACCCAAGGGAATGGCATAAGGGGTGGGGGGACAGGGATGGTGGGGGCTTCATTTTGGAAAAAGGAGCAGGGGTCCGGTGGTCTAATGGGCAACAATACAGGGGTTTACTGACTGGCCAAAGGCAGTAGACAGTGGTTGGGTGGGTTGGGGCCAATCTACCAATCTATTTGACAACACAGTAGGCTTCCCTTGTCAAGCTCTGCCTCAGACAACCTAATAAGCCAAGTTCCCCCTTAAAATTAGGCTTCAAATGAGAAAGGGGTGTAGCATATCACACACACACGCGCGCGCACGCATGCACATGCGCACACACGAACACACACACACACACACACACACACACACACACACACACACACACACACACACACACACACACACACACACACACACAATCATTATACACACCCGGGGCTAATGTCAGCCTAATGCATGGCCATGCTGTGGCCACAGGGCTAATTGAGTATATAAACACAAACACATCCCTTGAGAGAGGAAGAGGATATTTTGTGTCCTCCCTACACTTGCTATGTGTATATTCAACACAAAGTACCAGTATGACTTTAGTACAGGACGTAATTAATTTTGCAGTATTGATGCTGAAAGATATGGCATGATGTTGTAAAACAATCTAATGTTGATGCACATTTGAAGTTGTGTATTGTATGCTGCGAAATGGCTCTTTGGGGCAGGCTGTGTCTCCTATGGTAGCTCGCAGATACTAGCATTTAGTACTTGTACTTGTAGGAGATTCTATCTCCTCCGTATCCAAAGTGCAATCAGAAAATCAGACCGTAAATATGTTGCCTCTCTGATCCTGCAACCAACAAACACGACAGCAACAACAACAAAACATTCATGTGAAAGCGGAGCATATGGCTCCTGCACCACTGGGCAGAAGGAGCACTCAGGAAGATGAATGCTGAGGTGCTGACAACAAAGCTGACTTTAACTTGTCAAATTAGCAGCATATCAAGACATAGAGACAGAGGGAGACAGAGAGACCAAGAGAGAGACGGAGAGAAACGAAGAAGATACAGCCACTTTGACTTCTTTGACAAGAGCCACTTGGCGATAACAAAAGCAACACAAAGAGAAGTGGTGACTTGCTGGTGGGGCAAGCTCATTGAGAGTGTCACTGGCCTAATTTATACATCGCTGTACAGCCAAGTCAGTGCTTCACAGGTTTCTCTGTTGAGAATCAGTTATTTTTGGCTTATATACTTTTATTGCTCCTAAGTAAGTGTCGAAGATTTCTTACATATATAGAATACAATAGGACTACAATGGAAACAAGCTCTTTTGTGTTATCCTTATAAGATCATTAATCGTACCGCTGTACTTTTTGCAAACTGTTAATTAAGTATTCAATCAATAGCAACATGGTCATACGCCAATGTATAAGCTCTGGCCCATTGCAGTCAACACTGCAGTTTCCTATACCTTATTTATTCAGAAATGCACTATAGCATCATAGCCACAACAGTGACGTACATCACCCCCCCCCCCCCCCCCCCCCCCCCCCATGCACACACAAACTGCTTTGAGCCCCACGTTAATGAAACAGTTGCTGTTTCCTGGCATAACATTAATTACACGATCAAAAAAGAGTGGGTAATTAACTGCCCTTCTTTACCAGTGCTAATTACATTAGCAGAGAAGGGCCATTAAAGGGGTGTGAGAGCAACAAAAAGAAAAAGAAGGAACGATGATGGGATTCCAAATAAAGACTGGAAGAAGGAAAAGAATGGTATTGTGCGTTGTTTCAAGAGAGGGAGAACGCGAGAGAGAAACAGGGAAGGAGGGCACATTCAAAAGAGACTTGCGGTTCTCACTAGGGCCCCTAGAGGCTTGGTCCTCAGAGGAAAGGAGGCTTACTGGAGAGGAGAGGGATGTGGGGGGGTTGTTTATCTTGACATGCTCTGCTCAGTCTTTAACGCTTGCATCACAATTAAGATGCTGCGGCTCATCAGCTATGTATACAAAACAGTGTAGCACACTGCATTAGCACACAGGTGATGAGCACAGTCAAAAATAGATGTAGCACAATGTGGAGATACAATATGAGCCATGGAGCTAAATCAGTAAGAAGATATGATGATATGCTGGGATGGTTCGATTTACTGTGTTTAACACTGTACTTGTACACAAATGGACCACAAATATGCATTTATATGTCATCGTATATGTAACTTAGTAACCGAAATATGCCAGTGATTTATTTCTCTTTTTTTCTTTTGTTTTATTTGGAGCACAAAATATAATTACAACTTGAGATATACAAATCACATTTGCAACAACCTTTGTACCATAAAAAACAAGATGGCTTCAAAAAACATAATATTACAATTGCTAATGTTTTTTAAATAAATAAAATAAACAAAACACAAAAAACAACATTTTAAATGATGTCAGCTACTCCTCCTGTTCTTTGTTATCTCATCCTGAGTATGATGTTTGTATTATGTTGACTAAAATCAGTGAGAACTCTATTAGATGGGTTAATAGACACTCCTTTTGTCCATTTCTTTTCTTTTGATTACTTGGTGTTTTCTAGTTAATTTACTGTACTGCATAGTGTCCAGAAACAGGGCTTAAAAAGGGTTCCACAGGGTTGGGAAACTGAGGTGAAGTGATAAGAGAATTACCTTTATCACATTATTATACACTTTCCAGTTTCTTTGTGGAATGAAATATCAGGGCATTTGTTTTGAAAAAGCATGCATAAAAATGAAATTAAGAAGGATAAGGCTATAGCTAATGTTTCATTTCATAGCAAGGACATTCACTTTCTTTAATTGCAGGCATAACAATATTATGTTATGCAACCAGCAAATTGTCCAGTTTTATTGTTGATGTTTACTCCAAATAAGTGTGCTATGGTTTACTTTACTCCCTCTAAATAATAATCCATCAATTTCCATTAATTTGCAATTATAATGACAATGTGGCAATGACCTTATTTTAATGACAAATGCAAAAGGACCACATTTATAAAGTACGTTTATATTATTCCCTAAGCTAACTATAATAAGTTAAATTGCTTGTTCTTAAATAAAATCAATATATGAATTCCTTTAGTAATAACCCTGGGGACAATGCGTTTTCCCTCATAAAACCTTAAAGATCAGAACAAAAAATAAAGGGTCTATAATTCTGGAATGTAAATTGTCTTCAAAAAGTCTACTACAAAAAACCTCTTGCTAACTCACAGACAATGTACACACATGCCTTTAATGGTGTCCATACACAAACAAATAGCACCCTGCTTTTTAGAGCTTCAGAGTTGTCCAATCATCGTACAAAGTTCAGTGCACTCCCAACAAATCATCTAGCCAAGATTTTTGGCAGGTGTGGAAAGAATCAAATACTGCACACATGATAGAAGGCCAGAGGTAAGTAAGTTGGATGCTTTTGAAGCTTGTGGGGAGACTGTGAACTGTTTACCTCAGCCTCCTTTCAAAATGCCACCTCAGACACCTCATGAAGCGCCCATCATTACAGTTCAGTCGACTACTGTTGGCTAAGGAGCGTTTTGCTTTCATTGCAGCTGTTGTGAATGGTGGGAATAATCTCCTCTGCATCGGCAAGTGGGTGGCTGGTCTTTGGATATTTCATACCCCGTCATATTCATCCAGCTGGATGAAACATGGACTAACAAGTGGCAGGGGCTCAGGGAGGATAGTTATGTGTGGCTGATAGTTCAATGTTCCATTCTCCCTGCCCTCTTAGTACCAAGATAGGGTTTAAGTTGAGCAGTGGCTTGGGGTGGATGGGGATGGATGGGTGCTACATCGGGTGAACAACCAGGCCCGTCATTGCTGGAGAGAGAGAGAATATAGAAAATCTATGATTCTTGTCACTCAGCCTGTACGTTGCATTATTGTATACCCGTGAACAGGCCAGCCATATGCTTCATGTCATGTTCAGTCAAGATTGTAGTGAGGGTCTGGTTTAGTGGGTTATGCATTTGTAAGTTCAGAGAGGGGGGTCAGATAGTGAGTTGGATGGCTACCTCTGAAGCTGTTCCCTGAAGCTGGACAGGCAGGGGAGGGGGAGCCCTGGGGCCTTAGGACAGGAGCAAACGCGCTCTTCTGTTTGGCAGCAGATGGGAAAGAAGAAAAAGGCAAGAGAGACGAGGAAGAGCTGGAGCCGCCTGGTATGGTGGGGCTAGATGGCATTACTGTGGAACAGGAAAAAAAAGACAGGTTTTACTTAATTAAAATCAAGAAGGAATATCACAAATCAACCATCACAGTGACAAATCAACCTGCAGACCTTTACAGACCCACTTTTACACTTACAGAATTTGCTCTGTTGGTCTGAGGTAGACACTGACTTAGAAAAATGTAACGTGACTAACGTATGCCTGAGTAAAATGTAAGTCGTTTTAACAATACTATACATTCTAGAATTTGTTGAAAACAAAAAGGAAGAGCGGGTGAGAAAACACAATGACACTCACTGCCATAGGGTGAGCTTGTAGGGGAGCCGTTGCTGAAACCAGGAGATCCAGGAACTCCCAGGCTCGTCATGGGCACTGTCCCATAGCCTCCAGTCATCCCCCCACTCCCATAGCTTGAATGCTGGGAGTGGGGAGTAGAGGCAGAGGGGTATCCCCTTGGGGACAAGCTGCTGGTGTTACGAATATAACCTGGAGAGGAAGAAGGAAGCCCCATTAGAAAATCAGAGAGAACACAAGTGCTAAATTCTAAAAGTGAGAGATGTGACTCTGTAGTATAACAGTGAAGGTATATGGCCTGTAGTTCATTTTCCTCACCTTGGCTACTCTGTATTGGCTCACCGATGCTGACACCCAACTGAGAGGGGTAGGAGCCTAAGCCCATGACGCTGCCGTGGGCTGGGGAGCTGGGTAGTGCCTGCAGCTGACTGTGTGGACGTGGAACACTGTACAGGGCCTCAGCAATGTCTGCTGCACGCTTCAACAACATGTCCTGCAAAAGGAATGATATGGAGGTTTAGCAATAGTTCTATTCACACAGAGAGGCTACACAGAGGGAAACACACCTGCGTATTAAGCACATCTAAACAGAAAAGCACCACTACTGAGGTCGTCTCATTATACCAAATCAAACATCTATTATGTAATTTATTTTGGCATGTCATGAGGTCTATATAGGAGCCTTAAGATTTCATCACTAGCTTATATTAAACATAACCTTAAATTAAATGTGAAACTAAGGAGGTTTGTGCAAGTGTCCATGGAAGGTCCATGTGTATATGGGGCTGACACTGGGAAGTAATAGCATATGCATTATTGCTTACCTGATTGCTATGTGGGTTTCCATACAGGGCCTCCACAAGATCAGCCGCTCTCTTCAAGAGCATCTCCTACAGGACAAAGATTTAGACTTGTCTTTTAGGGAATATAATATATTATAACAGTTGCTATAACATCATAACTAGGAGAATAGAGATGAATTAACTCTTCACCAAACCTTGATTCTTTATCTGAGTGTTTAATTCACATAAATGATAAAACCTGCTGTATAAAGCAATAGAAAGCATGAGGTGTTTATAGTAAATAACTTCACAGATCATTTACACATACACTACACTGACTACAGCGATGTCATTTACTGTAACTCTCCCTCCAATGTTCTGTTGCTTAAATCACTACCAACACTGTCATGTGGTGTGTCTTATACAGGTAGCTCCTCACCTTGGCTAGTTTATCTGGATCACCAGGATGTCGGGGAATGACCTTCTGAAGACGCTGGAAACCGTAGTCTATGGTTGGCTCATTCAGAGCTAAAATCAAATAAATAAGTGTAAATCAAACCAGGTCATGTTTCAGTGGGAGCCCACAATGAAATACCCACATGCTATCATGAAGTCTGTAAAAAGACAATGATGATGATCTCTCTGCTCACCTGTGTAGATAAAGCGTCCAGGCGCTCCCTTGCAGAACTGTTTGGATTTGTAGGATAGTGTGACCTCCACAACCCCTGGGATATGGCGAGGAGGTGTCTGAACACGTATGGCATGCGGCGTGATCAACTGTAGGGACAGGACAGGGACTTTGTTACAAACCAAACAACATATGATACCCACCCCTCTGTAAATAATCTACATTATATCTAGGCTAACAGGAACACCCTAGAAAAATAAATATTAGACAGCTCATGAATCATTTCAACAACGAGACATGCCATATGCTCTATATATAGCATTTCCCAATATGCTTTAACCTATACCAGTCATTAGCGGGACATTTTGGACAGAATCCCTACCTCGCTCCACACCAGCATGCTGCCAAACACCACCTGCAGCCCATCAAAGAAGTTCTCACCGATGACAATGACCATGGCCCCACCGGTGGTCCAGCCTTCACTGGGGCTGATGGCTTTGATACAGGGTGTAGCTAGATAGGAAAGCATGCTCTGGTTAATTGAACTTAAGTCGGTGACCATATTTTGAAATATACATTACACATAAGTATACTATTTTATAAAAGTAACAAAAGTAATAAAATGGCCATTGGCCACCGAATGAATGGGTGCCGCTAGTAAGTCAGATGACCTGACCTGTGATGATCAGTAGTAAAGGTAGGTCGATGCCTTACCATACTCCATAGAATTCTCTGCAGACTCGCCTGGCTCCAGCCTGCGGGCTCTTCGACCATGCTTTGAGTTATTGTGGACAAACATGTTGTCTGACACAGCAAGGACATGTCCATCTACGCTCACAGTGCTGCACAGGACCACCTAAGCCAAGGGAGAGGAAAATATACTTAAGAGAGAGGATGTGTGTGTGTGTGTGTGTGTGTGTGTGTGTGTGTGTGTGTGTGTGTGTGTGTGTGTGTGTGTGTGTGTGTGTGTGTGTGTGTGTGTGTTTGCATACACCTGCTTGTACTGTACATGCATGCGTGTGAAATAGGGGATACGTGTGGGTCTGTGCTGTAAGCCGCCGTCTCCGGTTACATCAGCAAAGTCCCATAGCAACAATCCATTATCACACACAGGTGATAGTAATATTTCTCAATAGGTTCATGTGACATCCATAGGATCTTCATGATATGTTTACACTCCTGTGATCCAATTCCTTTTCCCTCTTCCATCAAGTCACGCTGCCTGGCTGCTTGTTTTTAAGCTCAAAATGCCTGTGTGATCCAGCAGCATACTGAACTGGTACTTGTCCAATCCTGATCCCTCAATGACACCAAACATATGGACTGAATCTCCCATTTTTACTGGCTGTTAAAGCACTGGATGATATATTGGGACCCTAATTTGATTTTCTGGCCAGAACTTATGTATACCGTCTCTTCTGCTCTCATTGGATGACATGCATAACAAATATGTGGATTTATTTAGTGTGTGATAATATTACATTTATACGGTCAAGTATTTATTCTCTGGAATGGGTCCATTAGGGGGGAAAAGTCATTTTAAAGACTAATCCCTAAACATTTCTCAATAGGCATTTTAGAAACACAAGAGAGCAGAGACAAAACATTACCTTTCACTAAACACATGGAGTCGTTTTTATTAATAAATGTTGGTGCAGAAAGACAGAGCAGGAGTGAGCTAGAGACAAAGAGGGAAAGCATATGTGCTATAGGTGGTGGAACGGGAGAGGAATCTTTGGAAAAATAACTGTAAATTATCGATCAAGCAGCAGCAGGCTCCTGTCCAGCTCTGATCGCCTTTTAACCTTGAGATGAGGGCCGTAGAGCGCTCATAATTTCTCAGCATGTGTCACAACGTAGGAGTTAAAACAAACATGGTGGAAGACAGAAAAACGAGAGAGGGTAGATGGAAGAGAGAGAGTGAGACTGCCAGACAGGGGCCGATGGTGCTGAAAGACAGCAGAGGAAGTGAGGCGGGAGTGTCCCCTGTGACCACTTCCTGGGTCACGGAGCATGACCTCCCCCATCTGGAGCCAATCACTCAATTCTTGACAACTTCCTGAAACACCTCAACCTATTTCCTGCCCGTCTCCCCCCCTGGTCCCCCCACACATCTCACCCCTTTCCTCTCCACATCTCTCTGTCTTCTTATTGATTTTTAACTTTCACCTTTAATTTTTGTCTCTATATATTTTCCACTGTAAATTATGACCAGAATGTATGAATGAGTATGAATGTGACTAGAAACGATTCAACCTGGACACATAATAAATGAGGTGCATAATACGAGGAGAGAGGCAGGCATTTTTATTTAACTGTGATTTTTAATCAATCATTCATTCACACATTCACTTTATACTTTCTCGTGTTCTCTCTCTCTCTCTCTCTCTCTCTCTCTCTCTCTCTCTCTCTCTCTCTCTCTCTCTCTCTCTCTCCATACCTGAAATCTCCTCATGTCCCTCGGGTTCCCAGCTGTCTTCAGGCAATTCTGGTTACACTTCAGGAAGAACTTCAAGAAAAACCTGCAGATGTAGATAAGATGACACAAATTTGTACATCAGCAGCATGAAAGCATTTTGTATGACTATTTGGTGCCCAGCAATACAGTACTAATCAGAGGAGACATTAATTATGGCTGTCAGAGAGACATGTGGACGGTGTGTAGAAATGTGTGTCTGTGTGTGTGTGTGTGTGTGTGTGTGTGTGTGTGTGTGTGTGTGTGTGTGTGTGTGTGTGTGTGTGTGTGTGTGTGTGTGTGTGTGTGGGTGTGTGTGTGTGTGTGTGTGTGTGTGTGTGTGTGTGCACGTGTGCGTGCATGTGCTCTCACATGCACGCAGAAACATTCATGCATCACATCCACGCATACATGCAATGCGTGCATACGTTTTGCAACTCTGACATCAATCACGGCTGTTTAGTTTAGTATCAGAGTCAATGTTATTACACTTTAAATCAAGTGATGATAATTTTGAAGCGTAGTCCAGTGAGCACCACTGCTGTGTTTCAAAGTAAACTGGAGACAGTGATGTATGCCAGGGGACCCTTGGGACTGTGATATCCCGCAATGCCGTATTTGAACCCCCACATGGGAATGGTGAGGAGAGCGTAAAAGAGACAACTACAGAGAAAGTGAAATGAGGAGGTGGAAAGAGAACAGTAGAGACAGGGGAGAGCGCTGGTATGGACATGGGAGGGGAGGGAGAGTGAATTTCTGTTTTTATGTATATGCATCTCATTATATATGAGTTTGTATGAGTGTGTTGGAGTGTGGCGACCGAGAGAATGCGAGCCAGCGAAAGGAGCGCATACGAGAGAGAGGTTCTGATAGCCTCTGCTATAGACCAAAGAAGACCTGAGAGAGATGGAATAAATGGGAGATGGGGGAGACTACGTAGAGAGAGAGACTCCAAATCCCAGGTGTACGCGGTTCGGCAACAGAGCCCGCTGTCATGGCAACGCAGCTCTGCCGCAATCCCAAAGTCCCCATGCTGAGAGGGGAAAGAGAAGGCAACAACAAGGAACACATTCCATCACAGAGTAGGTAGAGAAAGAAGGGAGAAAGAGGGAGGGGGCAGAAGGAGAGCCTGGTCTAGAGAGTTGGGAGAGATGGGAACCAGAGGTATGAGGAAAGAGGGGATATGGGGAAGATGCAAGGAGGTTGAAGACAATTGCAGAGCCCTCTCTCTCTGTCTCTCTGTCTCTCTGTCTCTCTGTCTCTCTCTCTCTCTCTCTCTCTCTCTCTCTCTCTCTCTCTTATCTCTCTCTTATCTCTCTCTCTCTCTCTCACACACACACACACACACACACACACACACACACACACACACACACACACACACACACACACACACACACACACACACACACACACACACACACACACACACACACACACACACACACACACACACACAGACACATACATACAGTATATATTATTTATTTATTTACTAGACTAGAGTCAGTAATGATGGAAGTTGGAGATCCATGCCCCACCCGGCTATGCAATACCCGTTGTAAGCGTGTCAGAGTACCTGTTCCACCCCCCATCTGTCTGTGTCCCTTTTATGCCCATATATGGAAATGTCTCTATCGTCTCTTTATTCCTATATATGGAGTTCTGTGTCAGGCATGCCCAAATATGGAGTGTTGTGGTGTCAGAACAGGCCAGCTCCATATATGGAGCCTGGGCAGGGGCCTTGTCCAGAGCCCAGGCAGAGGCCTTTTGTTGGCGGTTCTGGACAACCGTGGGTTCGACCGACTTGACATCGGGCACTGCACTCCCTGTGGATTACAGACGTACACGCATACATATGGAGTTCTGTGTCAGGCATGCCCAAATATGGAGTGTTGTGGTGTCAGAACAGGCCAGCTCCATATATGGAGCCTGGGCAGGGGCCTTGTCCAGAGCCCGAGCAGAGGCCTTTTGTGGTGGTTCTGGACAACCATAAGTCCGACCGACTCGACACCGGGCACTGCATTCCCTGTGGGGGTGTGGAACACGTGTGTCAAAGTCGTGAAGTCGGTGGGGCGAACGGTTCTCGAGTTACGTGCATTACAGCCGTGCAGACGTACAGAGACATGTGCATTTATAGATAGATAGATTGTAACAGAAAAATAGGCCTGAAAATTCAGTTCTGATGCGATTAAGGCAGTTGGCAAATATACATGTAGAGGGCCAGATGTCACTGATGTAAAGTGCAATCCTGCCTTTCTTTTGAAAAACAGGCCCATTAAAGGTCCAATTAAATAAACAACAACAGCGACGAGGGAAAAGACTGCAGAGGGAGCAGCGGTTTGAAACCAGATAGATGGCTCACACCAATCCCACCCACATTGTGCTCTCTGCAAATATAAGTCATCTTAATGTAGAGATGTTGTTTGGAGAGGGACTTCATATTGGCCCCACAGTCTTGAACCCTCCCATTGAATACTAATCTCCCCTTCACTCTGTCAGCTCCACCTCGTTCTCCCATCACTCCCTCCAGCTTGTGAACGGGACCTGGCTCAAAACTCACGTTAGGTTCCAAAAGTATGTCCAATACTTCTTGATTTGAGCTATTTCAGAGGAGGACAATCAATATTGTTGTTGGCGGAGGGTGATTGTAATTTATCAGTGAGTGTTCGGACCTCCAACCTCAAAGTTCTGCTTGAGATGCAGGGCTCAGAATGGAAGTGTGCTAAAGGGTACAATACAGAGCCTCCCCTTCCCTTAAACCACTTCCTCCTTCCATCATATTTCTGATCTTTTGTCTGGCTTTCTATTTCTCTTCACATTTCTTCCGTTAGCTAGATAAACTGTTCTTTGGGTTTGGTGCTTTAAGACTATGTACTTGATTCTATGTTTCATTGAGTAAAGTTTAATTTATAAAACTGTTGAAAGGTCCTTTGATGGTCATACTGAATGTAAAATTTATCTTGTGCAACGACTGTAATATTATGTCTCAGGTTTGAGCTTTGAGGGGTAATTTGTGACAGCAAGTCACCCACTATGGGCTTAATAACCATGGCCATGACTTTGTCTGACTCTGTGTCAGTCACACTCCTCTCTTTGCCACCTGCTCTTTGGTCACGTCAGGTCCCCCAGGATGCAGTGACCACTCATTCACTGACTCATAGCAGGGATCAACTGCACCATAGTGATGCTTCAGTTTCCCTTCTCCAGTGGTTGGACATTCATCACAGGCTGTGTGTATATTAACCTTCCCTTGGTTCCTGCCCCTGTTTGTTGACTTCTTCTCTTCCTTCACTGTATATGACACAAGATCACTCTCTCTCACACACACACACACACACACACACACACACACACACACACACACACACACACACACACACACACACACACACACACACACACACACACACACACACACACACACACACACACACACACACACACATGCACATATGCACATATGCACACTCTAAATATCTAACAGCCCCCCCACAAACCTTTGCCCCCTCCCAAAAACCCATTCAGTCAACTTTTCACCCCCCTCAGTTCGGACGCACACAGCTGCAAATGCTGAAATTAAAGCGAGACGTTGACGCATATATTAGCATTCATTAGCCGCTTCCCCCTGCCCACTTAACATGCAAATCTCCCAGCCCCGTCGCCTCGCACCTTCTGCCACACATTCATTTGCTGAATTATAATTAGACTAATCTTGCATAATTAATAAGAAGTCGAGGACCCTCTGTTTTTTCCCCCCCTCTCCTCTATTGTGGCTGCAAAAGTTTAATATCGATGTTGTTTGTTTTTGTTTTGGTAATGTAATACACCCACACACCTCCCGCATGCACACGAACAAGATGAGGAGAACATGAGGTGAGCTACATGTCATCGGGAAACTGCAGACAAGTGCCTGCTTTCAAAGAACTCCTTAAACCACATCATGTTCCTATATTTGTATCTGTGCCTCATACATACATTTGCCGTTGTATGCCATCATAAAACACACACAGAGCTATGCATCTGTTTAATTTGAAAACTGGCCAACGTAGTACAAATAAAGCTAATTGGGAAGCACTTTTATTTGACTTAGAAATGGTCATATAGGTATTATAGCATTCAGAATAAGTCCAGTAAAGGGTTGACGTAAGCATAAACAGCTTTAATCGTAAACTTGAAATGACCAATGATGCTTGGAATTTAAAACATAATATCTTGTTATCTGAAGCATTATCAGTAATGTAAATCAACCTACAATCAGCGCAACGGACAACTTCTACCCTCCACAGAGACACTTACAAGGAAACACAAACAAAAGGTAAGCCTGAGTCTTAAACCTTAGGATCGATTTCCACAGAGGCACCACAGGGAGTCTGTTTTTTCTGTGCTCTCTTCTGTTCTGCATCTCTGTCAGGGCCTCCACATCCCCTTTGTCTACATCTGCTTCAGTTCTCAAGGCTAAATGCAGGCCACGCAGCATGAGGGAATCCCAATGGTGACAACTTGCTTAACTAAAACCAGTAAATAATAATAATAAAGAAAGACACCAACAACATTGATGTGGTTGTGTAATTGTTGCACGTCTCAGTATTGAGCCTCGGTTTCACACCGCTCAGTGCATTGAAGCATCTGTTACAGATAAGTGCTACACACTATGCTTTACATATGGCCTTAATCACATAGCGAGCACCTAAGCAGTAAAGGAGCTCTAACAAAATTTTCATAGGCATTCATCAACACTAATCACTGTTGACATAAACTGCCTTTTCACATAGGCATAAAACACATCGCCCTCTGTGCTCAGACTAAATGGGGGGGTTATTAGCAGCGATGGATCTCGAAGCCATGATATAAGGCTGACAAAAAATGTATCACAGATTATAAGGTATTCAGCAGCACGACTACTATTTTGATTGCTCTCCATGTCTGGCGCTTGTCCTCCAGTTTTGGGTCAACTGCATAGATGACACATTTATGTCCAAATATAAACTTTGGAATTTGGAGCAAAATGTTAAGGAAAACAATGGAGGATAGATTGACAGAATTTTAAGTTTGGCAAAAAAGTAGGGGTCTGTTCTCTATCGAAGACACAGAGAGGTAGCAAGAAAAGAGTAATGGAGTGACAGAATAGATCTGGCTGTCCCCCATCATAGACCAGTCACTGATCTTCAACTGACAGACATGGGGACGTTAGAACTTAGAAGCATGGAGAGACAGAGAGAGAGAGAGAGAGAGAGAGAGAGAGAGAGAGAGAGAGAGAGAGAGAGAGAGAGAATGTTGACGTCCTGTATTCAGGGCCATCACTCATCAGCCATCCTCTCCATCACGCCCCTACCCCCCCACACCCCCACCCTGAAAAAACAAAACAGTGTCCTGACATGGTGGGGGAGAGGGTTAAGGGAGGAAAATTAGGAAACCAGATGTGAGACATTAAAACATACTGACATGCTGAGGGCCTTCCTCTGCCACACTCACACACTGAGAACACTAACTCACGCACAGACACTAATACATGCACACATACGCGCACATGCCATGCATGCACATGTGGCACACACGTATGCATATTCACACAAAAACACAAAGTCACCCATTGTGACATTGCCTAACATGTTTACACGGACAGAAACATACACAAAATTGAAGCAGATACGAAAGCATGAAAGTGTAAATTAATATGGTACACACATAATGCTTCGTGAACAAATCTCTGTGCATGGAAGTCCTGTGCATAAACAGTATTCCAATGGGTTTGTTTTAGGTTTAATGTTTTGTGTAAACCTTTTGGCTCTTGGCTATAGACTGAGATTTGGATAAGCCAGTGTTGACCTAAGAATGTTTCACGGCAAAGCAAAAATCTACAGATGGGTCGCCATGCATCAGTGTATGGATATGCAACCAATTAGCACATGTACCAGGGCCGAGGAAGGGAGGGGGGAGGGAGAGAGGTGTTTTGTTTTCCTCCACTGGGAGAGTGGTGAAGGGCAGAGGAAGAGGGGGGATGGTGGGGCAGGGGGAGTAGTAATAAATACCCCTGGACCAGGGTCCCCTGGCAGACTGGAAGCTAGACTGGTCACCAAGGTTAACACCCGGGGCACCTGACCTTTGACACTGCTAATGGGGCACAGAAAACCCTCCACGAACTGATACCCCCAGTTGCATACCACCGCAGGACCTTTCACACCAGCCTCCTAGTGTGCCCCCTCCTAAAACATACAGGGATATCCACTGCATCGGCTTCACTCACCTTTCACCAACAAACTTCACATACACTGCAAAATCCTGAATGTGAAACTCGTCAGGGTTGTCTTTCTGATTTCTGAGAAGTTAGTATTATTATTTTATATTATTATCTGACCTTTTTCTTGCAAAAAACTAAAAAACAACAACACTTTTTGTACTCCATTCTGGATATGCTGGTTATCTTTAATTTGAGAGAATTGCTACACTTGAAAATACTTGTGTGTGCACTGCAGTGTTCTCACACTTTTGTATTGACTTTCTGTTTAAACATTCCCCAAGTATTTTTGCCATAATCTCTCCTTTTAAATCTCAATAACTCCAGTTCTGGTCGGGGGATTAAATGAGGTGAAATGCTTCACAAATTGCAGATGCACCCACGCCTTGACAGATGAGACAGCAGAAGACTGTCAGATCTGATCAGTGGAATTGTGACTCAGTTGTGACAGAATCAGCATGTGAGGTGGTAACCACCAGAGAGCTAGGATACGAGGCTGAGGGAATGAAGACTTCTTTAAAAGTTTGTCCTGTAAATTGGATGTGGCCCCCGTGGCCCCTTCTCTGTTTCCCTCCATGGCCGGCCTCACCCCTGCAACCCTGGACCTCGCACCAGGCCAGAGCTGGTCCCAGCCCACACCACCTCTAAACCTGAGAACTGTGACAAAGGCAAACATTTAACCCACTATGGCTGATTTATAGAGCTTGGTAGCGCCATAAAACCTTCAGGCTTGCCTCCGCAAAAGTAGCCGAGGCACAGCAGTGCTGAGAGGGTAAGAGGGATGAGAGGGGGAGTGGGAATGATGGGACAGTAACGAGGAGAGGTAAACGAGAGCGTTTCAACCAGGCTTCTCCGGGGTGCTAAACTGTTTAACTTTAAAGCCTCTGTCCAACTTCTAAAAGCGTATACCAGTGTACTCAGTGGCTTAAGTGAAATTAAATGAACATTTAAGCTTTCCAAGCTTAACCCAAAACACAGAATGCATACAGAGTATCATCCACTTGGGACTATGGTCAGACTGCCAAAGAGATGGATATGGATAGATATATTCAGACTGAAGAGAACATGAATTCACAACCAGGACAGGGAATAGAACTCCCATCAGTGGCCTGACCTCTCCCAGCATGCTCAGTGTCTCCTGTGGGACGAGATTTCAAAAAATACTCTCATAACTGTCAAACAGGGACATGGAGCACCCACTATGACGGCATAGATTTCAAACTCACCAAAAGGTCACCTGCAACACCCAAGCACTAGTCTTGCATGGTCGATAGCGTGTCAATCAAATAATCTGTGATCAGAATGACTGTGAACATGCGTGTAATCAAAGCGCCACCCAAAGCAACAGAAGAACAAAGAGTCTGAGATGGATGCCACGGAGAGGAAGAGGAAAAGAGAAGCTATAACAGAATGAGAAGAGATGTCTTCTTAATTAGCCAGTAATGATAAGATCTGACAAACAACATCTGTTTCCAGAAAGAGAGGGGGGAGTGAGGAAGGAGGAAGAGAGAGAGAGAGAGAAAGAGAGAGAGAGAGAGAGCAAGAGAGAGAGAGAGAGAGAGAGAGAGAGAGAGAGAGAGAGAGAGAGAGAGAGAGGGTGAGTGAGTGAGGAAGAGAGAGGGAGAGAGAGAAGCAGCTGAGAAACCTGTGAAGCCTAGACAAGAGGGACCTGCTTGTATGAAAGTATGGGGGGGTAAGGGAGGG
Source organism: Electrona antarctica (assembly GCF_951216825.1). NCBI lineage: Eukaryota > Metazoa > Chordata > Actinopteri > Myctophiformes > Myctophidae > Electrona > Electrona antarctica. The sequence goes on along the minus strand of NC_136793.1, from coordinate 31,327,859 downwards.
AATTCTGTGTAGCGTAACACAATAGAAGAACGCAGGATGAGAAGTATAACAGGAGAGAGAGAGAGAGAGAGAGAGACAGAGAGAGAGAGAGAGAGAGACTGACAGGGGAGAAAAATCTGACAGGGTTGAAGGAGTCTAGGAACCAGGACGAATATGACAGATAGAGAGGAAGACGGATAAAAATGAGGAGGAGAAGATGAAGAGGAGGTAAAGTAGACAGACACACAAAGGGGTGAGCTGGCTTAATGGCATAGGAGGGAGCATGGAAGGGAGCATAGGAGGGAGCATGGAAGGAGAACGGAGAGGTGGAACGTGTGAACAGATAGGTATGGAATCACTCAGAGGTCCAGCGCGCTGTAATTTACTGTCCGTGGCTAATCCACAGCAAATGTGTGGAGCCAAGGACAAGAGAAAGAGGGAGAGAGGGAGTGAAGAGGCAGAGGAGACGGGTGAGAAGGGAGAGCGGGGGCCGGGGGGCTAAAGGGGAGGGCAGGGAGACTGTTGGGGTGCTCAGCATGCCTGCTGGGAGCCTGTCAGCGGTCACATCACCCCCTGCCCTCAGCCCTGACGGATTCATCAGGACCATTACACACACGCGCACACACACACACACAGAACATGCACACACACATGCAGACACACACCTACACACACATATGCACACACGTGCACGCATGCGCACGCACACACACACACACACACACGCGTGCACACATACATCC
>NC_136793.1:31312137-31322137 GCF_951216825.1 Electrona antarctica | reverse complement strand
GTGTGTGTGTGTGTGTGTGTGGGGGGGGGGGGTTAGCCATATTGATGACATTGGAAAATTCTCATTGATTATTCCTCTTTTCTCTGAGCACCGGCTTGTTAAGAAAGACCCCTCTTAGAAACACGATCAATTAGTGAGATAGTGCTTGCCATTGATCTGTACCCCCCCTTCCCTCCCTGTAAGGTTCCTGCCTCACCATGGATCCCTCCCACCTCTCCTTATGACCAACTATTGATCTCAGCTTTCTAGCCAAATATAAAAGCACTGAGAACTGGCTCCAACGCACCACATCTGCCCTTCCTACAAAAACTAATACTAATACTGACATCTGCCTGTCTCCATTGTAAAGTCACTTGTAAATACAGAGGCCAGCTTAGGCCAGGACTCATATAGTTTCTTATAGGTCGGAGGTCAGCATGGCAATAATACCACCATTAACAGACCTATCAGTGTGGATATTGAGGAAAACTCTTCAGGATAGACTAGAGCTTGTCTTTCCAGCACTAAGACAGAGTATCAGAAATAACAAAATCACACCTGTGTGAAGTGAGGGACGCTCTTATCATCGTACATCATCATGACATAACATGTCGATTTGCTCAGACACATATGACATAAATTCTCCATTCATTGTCTATGGCATTTAATGTTTATGTTAGGACAAAGATCTACACTATAGCTGAATATAGGAGGGGCTAGCACCCGTCAAAAAAATCACACTTGTGTGAAGTGAGGGGCGCCCTTATCATCATACATCATCATACATCACATTCCGTGCTCAGCCATCATCACAAAAGTCATTCCGGCCAATAACGTTTGGCATCTTCACTTCTCTGCCCTCACTTTTATCTTCAGTGTGTACTTTGCTCAGCCAATCAAAATATCGCTATGATGTGATCAGCCAAGTCAATGTTTGTGTTCACACAAAACCGGAAAGCTGGGCATAGGAGGGGCTATAGCACCCCTCAAAAATATCAGCATCACTTTAAAAATCACACCTGTGTTAAGTGAGGGGCGCTCTTATCATTGTACATCATTATTTCATTTTCAATGTGTAGGACAAAAATTGCCAATTTGCTCGTCTACATATGACGTAAATTCTCCATTCATTGTCAATGGGAATTTAATGTTTAAATCTACACTATAGTTGAATATAGGAGAGGCTTGCGCCCCTCAAAAATTACACTTGTGTGAAGTGAGGGGAGCCCACAGTATTTATATCAGCCACATGATGTGTTATGTCATACTTTAGTGCCCTAAATAAACATTAAAGTCCATAGACTGACTTGGCTGGCAAACGATTTATGTCATAAGTGCTCTAAACAAACATTGTAATATCCTCAAAATCCATAGACAGCATTGGAGGGGCTAGTGCCCCTCAAAAAGGTTACCCGATTTGCCAGGCAGTCACATATGTTATTAATAGAACAGGTACAAGTCCTGACCTATATTGTAAGTGTTCATTTTGTGCCATTTGCACACTCTTTGGAGTTAAATTAACACCAAAGATTTTTACTGTATATCTAAGACTAATATAATAACAAAACTGCCATAATGTATTGAAATACTCTTCCACGAGCAGGAAACACTTGTAAGAATAGCTAGTGAGGATTTATGATGACAAGCACAACAGAGCAAATAAATCAATGAATCAATCTATCGCTCAATCAACCAACCAATCAGTGAGCTAGCCAGTCCATCCATCAAAGATAAGTGATGTCCTCCAAAGAAGGAAGTCCGACCAAAAAAAAGAAGAAAAAAAAAAGAGCAACTGCAAAACAAGACAACGACCCTGGAGCCAATGGGATGTTAGGCAGGGTGAACCCAACCCACAGCAACACATGGGCAACTTAAAAAGTCATCTCTCTGTCAACGATCGCCCTTGCCTCCCTTCAACCCCCCCACCCCTTCCCAACGGATCAGCTGTGATCTCCTCTCTCCCCTTTCACTCAAATCAGGATTAGGGAGAAGGGGGGAGCGTAGCAGAAGGAGAAGGAGGGGTGGGGGGAGTATAGGGGGGGGGTGAAAACCGAAACAATATGGAAAGGAGATTAGAAAAGAGGGGGTTTGGGCCGTTTGGGGAATTGCAAACTCCCATGTGCTTGGGTAGGTGTCCTAATGACACTGCCTAATTATTGCAAAATTAGACAGGCTAAGAGAGAGGGAGGGAGGAGAGGGGAGGGAGGGCATTGGAGGAGAGGTTGGCAACATGAAGGAGAGGGGATAGAGAGGAGGAAGAAGGAAATAGGGGTTAAGAAAAGTAATGCTTAATTTATGTCATCGTACAGTGGTGTCGTGCACCGGAAATAGCAGATCCACAATCTCGAAAGGTCGACACGTTGTGATCTTGTAAATAGCCAATCTCTTTTGGCATGCGACACGTAGTACAATGAAGTATAAATCACACTTACAGGAGTTTGAGAGGACAGCCATATACTGTATAGGTGAACTAAAAATACAGCTTAGGGAGGGAGGGAGGAAGAAAAGGAATAGAAAGTGATGTCTGGGAAGTAGGAGCGGGTGGGCCCCAATGCACTGCATGTTAATTGGAGAACAGGTGTTGGGGCTGGGAGCAGGAGGCTGATTACTGCAGCCACAGAAACAGACTGTCTCCTCCAGACACACATGCACGCACGCACACACGCACACGCACACACACACACACACACACACACACACACACACACACACACACACACACACACACACACACACACTCACACATGAATAATTTAGGATCCAAGTACTGACTGGGGGAAAAGGTCAGTTCAGGGGTCACAGAGACACATAGACAATCTCACATATACATATACATAAATAAACATAGGTGGAACCCCCACATACACAGGCATGAAACATGCATGAAAGTATACAGAAATTCAAAGGTGTTCAATCCATGCAACATTTTTGCTCCAGGAAATAGACTGTGTATACATGCATGGAAACAACCAGTAAAATGCACATTGGTGGCACGAAAGGACACAGTGCTACAGCGCAACAAAATTCCTCTCGGCTTATCACAAATTAGCTGGCTGCTAAAAGGCTCGCTCCCTAAGGGAGGACTCCATGGGCCCTGGCAGGAGGGAGAAGCCTCCACTGGGGAGGGATATGCCCAGCGTGATTAGTGAGTACAGTAGGTCAATGATTCCATTTAAATCAATCCTTCCAGCCACAACATCAGCCTGCATCAGCCAGTCACACAAGGATAAATAGATCTCCCCCTGTCCTGTCCTCAGTAGCCCGGTGCACCAGTACTCATGAAGTTATGTCAAGGAGGTTATAGAAGTAGACGCAGGGTGATGGTGGGTGGGGATGGGGGGTTTGATGGACATTGGGAAAGTAATGTGCTAAATGAGAAAAGCAGCTGTTCCAAAGGCATTCTGGGAAAATCCAAAAGACAACAGTCCCGATTTTTCCGTTATATGAAAACTATCTTCGGCAGAGATCCTCTGAGACACACTGTCAACAGCCAGCCAGCTTGAACCGAACAGAACGAGAACGAAAGAGAGAGAGAAAGAGAAATAGAGGGAGGGAGAGACAAAAAGAGAGAACGAGAATCATAGAGACAGAAATACTGAAAAGAGAATGGATTCCATTTGAAAACGAGTTTTCTGGACAGACAACTGGAACGAGGGAAGGTGGAGGGGGAGGGAGAGAGGTGAAGCAGGAAAGAGGAAACGAGGAAGAGTGAGGGAAAAGTAAAAAGTGATGAAGGTTGAACAGATGACATCATAGAAAAAGTATTTTACACAAGGTCTGTGTGAACATTCATCACGGCGGTTAATGCCGGACAGACCACTGTGAGATCTCCAAATCCCAGGGACGTGGAGGCCCTCACACACGCCGATTACGGCCACGGTCACCCTCTCTAAAAGCCTGATAACTGACTGTCAGGAGGAACATTTACTACACATGTGAGCCCTCACACAGTATGCCAGACCCTCCACATGCTCCTATACTCTCAGAATATCTATGTTTTTTTGTTTTTTTTAGATGGTCGATAAGTGACCGAAATTGAAAGACGGCAAACAGAGAGAGATGGCAGAGATAACAGTGTAACTGAAACCAGACTTGTACTGAATTGTAGCACTGATGCATTGATACTCTGTTGTAGGAATGTTGACTGATGAGGACCCTACATTAATTTTTACATGAAACAGACATAGGCACAAACAGAGATGCATGCATGAGCAATTACGCTCGCACGCACGCACGCACGCACGCACGCACGCACGCACGCACGCACGCACAGATTTTGGTCAAAATAGTAAACATCTACAACTGTAAACACCTATTCACCTATCCCCCTCCACGCACACACCGCATACATTGACGTTCAGTCATTTTCTTTCTATAACTCTGCTGCTCTTCACTGGCAATAAAACCAACAGCTGATTTGAGACATCTCATCACAGAAACAAGAAGTTCTGGGTCTCTGCCTTCACACTAAACCATAATCTCTCTCTCTCTCTGTGCTCTCTCACTCACTCACTCACTCACTCACTCACTCACTCATTCACCCACCCACCCCTTCTCTCACTCGCTCTCCCTTATTTCCCAGTATGTTTACGGAAATAAGGAAATGTGTGGAGGCTGTGTGTTGTTTTTATAAAGGTGTTTATAGGTGAGTGGGTACAGGCATTGTTCATGGTTGATTTTTGTGCTTACCTGTCAATGATGACCGGGTCAGAGGGCGTCTCATTGCGGTTTCCACAACTTTTCTTCTCACAACAGCGGCTATGATTGTGCAATTAAACAGAGAGAGAAAACAAGACAAGTCAGTGATTTAACCAAAATAGAGAAACACCAATCATTTGTCTAGCCAATGTCATGCACACACGCGCACACACACACACACACACACACACACACACACACACACACACACACACACACACACACACACACACATGTGCACACACACACACACACACACACACACACACACACACACACACACACACACACACACACACACACACACACACACACACACACACACACACACACACAGGCCCAGACTGCTTTTCTGCCGTCGGCGGAGATCCAGGAGCCACACAAAGGAGGCAGGAGAGGGGAGGGGAGGAATAGACAAAAGAATAAAAGAAAGAGGGAGAAAAGGTACAACAACACACCCTACAAACAGTGAGAGACCATTCACAAGTGAAAAGCCAGCCAGGCAATCTGTCACATTGATTTCAGAATCAAACTCAACCCCCACTCTGCCCCACTGCGTACACGCGCGCGCTCTCTCACTCACACACGCTCACACACGCTCACACACACACACACACACACACACACACACACACACACACACACACACACACACACACACACACACACACACACACACACACACACACACACACACACACACACACACCCCGTCTCTCAACATCCTACAATTCGTCAGCAGTCCTGTCCGAGGATCCTGCTGGCCAACCAGCCGCCCCCCCACCCCCTCCCAAGTCCCCTGCATAACAAAAGTGCCCCCACCCCTAACCATCTGCCACCCCTACACCTCGCCTCACCCCTCTCGTGTCCCAGCTTGGCCCTGCCCTGCCCCCCTACGCCCCCCTGTCAGACGGCCTCACTCCCCAGCTGTGACGCTTGCCCTCTGCCTTCTCGGCTCTGTTATTAGCCAGCTGTGAGTCACATTCGGGCATCTGCTGGCCGCACAATGGCAAAGCCTACTCGGTCTTAGCCCCTCTTCCCAGGCACCAGCCCCCTGTCCTTTCCCCTGCTGGCGTCAAAAGTTTGGGTCACTGCCCCACTTCCAGTCCACTCTCTCTGTCCACCCACGCTTTTAGCCACTTTCAACCTGGTGTCTCTACTTTTGGGAATGTCTATAGGTGAGCATTTATGGAAACATGATGAGTAAGCCAAATTATGGACTAAATCAGTTAACAAGCTACTGTATAAAGATTGGAGTTGTACCACTGCTTTTATCACAAACAAAATCTTGAGAAAGCTCCTCCACACGGTTAAGCATGGACTGCTGGGGGTGCTTGTAGGGGAGAGGAAGTGCAGTGCTCCCCTAATGTGTGTCTGATACTGACAGTCACAGGAGGTCTGACACCAAAGCTCCAGGCCTGAGCGGAGCTCCAGGAAGAAACAGGAGCTGGCCAGGGACATGTTGTGTTACAGCAGAAAGCAGCAGGGCTCTACCACTGTAGCAACCACGATGATAGGCAGGCGAGACGTACAGTCCAAACCCACTTGTTTTTTTGGAACAGTAGGGCTTGGAGCATTGCCCAAAAACCACATGTCAGACTCATTGAGAAAAGCCAGAGTGATGGAGAGTAATGGATACTTGGATTGTGTGTGTGTGTGTGTGTGTGTGTGTGTGTGTGTGTGTGTGTGTGTGTGTGTGTGTGTGTGTGTGTGTGTGTGTGTGTGTGTGTGTGTGTGTGTGTGAGAGAGAGAGAGTGTGTGCATGCATGCTTGTGTTTGTGTGCATGCGTGCATGTGCGCAAAGGTGACTCACCTGCACATGACCTCATGTGTGAGCAGAACTCTGCACATTTCTGGATTCTTGTTCTGTCCCTCATACGCTATGGGCTGAGAAAGGAGGAGAAATTAGAAATGGGAGCGATTCAATTTCATGTACAATAAATCAGATTCTGGTTAAGTACATATACATGTAGTTCAGATGCCCTCATGAAGACTAACATAGAAACTAACCTGTTTAGTGACAGAGTCAATAAGTCGTGCATAAAGATCCTGTTCTGTGCGAACCCCTGCAAGACATAGGAAAAAAATCATATGGTTAGTGCCAGGTTGTTATGATGAACTAAAGGTCCAACTTCAATTATACATGGAAAATATATTAGTAAGCTGAACAAAACCTAATACTATCAAAACATAATACTTTAATAACTGCCTATAAAGCTTACCAGAAACAGAATAAACATTAAAGAATGACCAAACTATATCTATAATGAGGCCGATCTCACCCAAACGCGTTGAAATATCACGTATTGGCAATTCCGTACACGCCTAGAAAACAGAAAGATCCGTACATTATTGCACTACTACAGTTTTGACTGCTACGGAGGCGTGGCTTTCACTAGTATAGACTAGAGGGTATGCACGTGACATCATCATCAAACCAGGAAGTGCAGGAAGGCCTACTGAGTGGCAAAAAACTACTTTCTGACCTTGACAGCCCATACATCCACACAGAAAAGTCATATCTGATTGCATTAAACAACGTTAAACAATGTTAAACACACTTTGCATGTTACTTTGCCACTCGATTTGCCACTCGATGTGTCATTCACTTTAAGCATGCGCATACCCTCTATTGTATGTACGGAATTGCCAATCCGTGCTATTTCACCGTGTTTGGGTGAGTTCGGGTTTGACATTATTTACGATTGGGTTACTACCGAACTGCACAACGTTCGACACGGCACGTTCTCGTGGCTCAAGTTTGGTAGAGACGGCGCCCCCTCCGTCACAGTCTATAGGGAGGATTTCAGTGTAATATGTACGGATTTGGGGGTTTTCTAGGCGTGTATGCCAATCCATGCTATTTCTCTGTGTTTGGGTGAGACCGGGTTGCTATAATAAGACTACACTGAGACATGACCAGCAATGAATTATTGTGCATCTATCTATTTATAATTTGTTTCTTTCATATAGGCTACAATAAAGCACAATAATAAGAATAAGAATCACAATAAGAATCACAGTAAAGTCCAAAAAAAAAACTCAGATGGGAAAGGAAGCAGGATGATTTCTCACAAAAGCACTGGACCCTGTCAACCCAAACACTGGGGGATAAAACTGGTATGCAGTTCAGATTTTGTTTTTTAGTGTTTCTGGGGGAATATAAAGTCATTTGATGTATGAACGATTATTATTAGTCATGCTCTGGCTCAAAGCCAAAATGTAGAATCTACAGTAATTCTCATAAAACTGTCAAACTGTCCTTTCACTGTGGCTGTCTTCCTGTGCTTAACTCCACAGACCCTGTCTGCCAGGAGACTACAGTTACACCCCAGCAATGTCACTTGTTCAGCAAATATTCGGTAGTGACACCTGTACTTTGAAATGAGTCAAACTCAGAGGCTTTATTTCTCCTGTGTTTAACAATTTCCTCATCCTGGGCTGAAATTCACACATGCAGAGAGGCATATTATGAATCGCTTCCTAAAGTACAAGATGCTTTATTAGTAGTTTTTATGGTGTAGAAAGCAGTGTTTTAAAAAAATGTGTTCCTCTCATCAAAGTCTCGATCAAGATGCCTTTGATATGGCTTGAGGGAAAGGGGGTGAGATGAGGGGGTACAGAAGAAATGCTGTGCTGTTCACATGTATGTACATTTGTGTGTGTGCGTGTGTGTGTGTGTGTGCGTGCGTGCGTGCGTGCGTGCGTGCGTGCGTGCGTGCGTGCGTGCGTGCGTGCGTGCGCGTTCATTATTTCGTGCATGTGTGAGTGCCTGCATGCGTGTTGAAGGGGTTTGAGGGGGTTGCTGTGGAACACGTCTTTTATCTTATCTCCCATGGGTGCCACAGCGATGGCAGAGTAGGGGCAGCAGTGGCTCATGGGAACCAAACCTCTCTCTGTATTTCCTATGTGATGTTGAAACACCACGGGGGGCACAAAATGTACCTAATTTCCCTACATAATATGTGCCCGGAAGTGGCTTCTTTCATATAGTGCAGATTCAATGATCAAATGATGAGTGAATGATACACTATAATTTACAAGCATCCTAGAGCGGTGTAAAGAGGGTACCTGTCCCTGCGAGGTGGAAGGAGAGAGGGGTGCGTGCACATAAGTAAGAATGTTTTCCAATTGCCAGTGATACAAACATTAAACTCTAGAAAGTGCACAGATGCACTCTATAATTTTTTTCCCTTTTTTTTCAAGGACCCGCAGTTCGATATGCATTAAGCCACAGGCCACCTCAACGACTAAGATTATTTTCATTTTATCTCCGAGACCGCAATTTACACTGTAAAATCCTCATTATTTATTTAACTCAAAGAGTGTACACATTTGTATACTCTCTGTGCAGACCTGTAATGGTCCATTTCCTAACTGTCAATCATTTAGCTGGGGACCCCTGGGGGACCACCAGAGGAGGTTACATATTGTGTGGTCCCCTGACCACACAATAAGATCCATTGGTATACAATCAACAAGTACGGTCTCCTCAAAGGCATTTGATGGTTTGGTCGTGTGCAGTTTCTTACCATTGCTGTAGAGGAGCTGTAACTTGTAGTGAGTGCCGTTGTTGGTCTTTTCGCCCGTTTGCTCCTTGAACGTGAAGGACAAAGACAGAGAGATGCAGAGCATACAGTTAAGCACTTTTGGGGTCACAGTCACATACTGCTGGGTCTCCCAAGCACAGTTAAGCATGGTCAGAGTCCCATAATCCTTCGGCTTGCCCTTCCCTTGGAGCAGCGTAGAGAACAGAGGGCCGTAGGCTAGGTTCAAAGCCCATATGGGAACTAACATAGTGTTCATGAGCCACGTGCTTAACCTTGAATTGGTTTCTCTTTTTAGAGGTTTAACTATTGTGTGTATTATGAAATCCTAAAGCTCTGTGATCAAATACGGTAGTCATCAGCCAAGACGTTTTAAACTATATGCATGTGTGAATGTTTGCGTGCACGTGCTCACCCGCACCCATCTGTGTGTGTACGTCGAATGTTTTTTCGCAAGTGGAAAGTACTGTACTGTGAGAGTGAGCAGCAGTCGACCTTGACGGAGAAACTTCCTTTCCTCCATCGCTCCTTCCCCCAGGCTCTCCACTACCATCTCTCTCTCTTTCTCTCTCTCTCTCTCATCCCCCCTTTATTTCTCTTTCTCTACCTCTACTGGTCTTTCTCTAAGTGGTCTCAGAGGAATGCTCTCTGGTCCAATAACCCAGGAGGCCAGCATCATAGAGAAGAGAAAGAGAAAGAGGGAGAAAAGAAAGCGTAAGGATGAGGGGCGGTGGGGGGTGTAAAGAAACTAAGAGATAAGCAGACAGTTGCGAGAC
>NC_136793.1:31214637-31307137 GCF_951216825.1 Electrona antarctica | reverse complement strand
TACACCCGCATGAGCACGCAACAATTAGCTTAAAGTCAACTAATTGGAATTAAAGATAACCTATTGTAGCTGACAAAATGCCACATTTTTGCATGGAAAAGTCTTAGCAGGACAACTTTAAGTTGTACTGAGACGTTATTTTTTTGTGGAAATTCATGTATTTTGGTTCATCATCATCCTACTCTTTGAAGTGCATGCGCTCGCGGCAGCTTGGCCGTCTGCTCTTCATGAACAATGCGCGTGCAGTGATTGAACGCAGTGATTCCACTGAGGAGGCATCCAATCAGTGTCACGCTGCTACAATGGACGTCTGCTGCATCCATCCATCAATCTCCACCGGCACTATACACAGTACCAACATCTGATTGGCTCTCATGCCTCGGCCTGACAGGGTCAAAAATTATATCAACAAACCAGACTGTCGTTACGGCAAATTCAAACTGGCCAATGATGACATTATTGGTCGTCCCGTCCCAATAACCCTGCAGGGCAGGCTATATATTAATTGAGGGCCTATATGTTTTATTCTAATGCTGAATTGTGAGTATTGAGCAATATCGATCTCATAAAATATTTCAGCCTCTGACATATTGCTATATATTTCGTGTATAGGCCTATAGGCCTAATGTCTTTTCACACACATGGTTTTGTTCCATATTGTTCCTCCTTTTTTGGTTATTTTAACGTGGGCTATACAAAACTAAACAGTCTTCTTGTGTAATAGGCCTATACGCATGTATAGCATGTATTGATGCAGTAACCTTATAAAAAATATTTTCCGTTTCTGTTCCACTGGCGTTGAAAAGGAACGTTTTTTTCCTCCCTCATGCTGGCTCCTGGCCCCTTAGAGGCCATTGTCTCTGTTTAGAGTTTGAGCGCCTGAACAATGAATGTAAATCTCCCCCCTTCGATCCCGCCTCAACCGACCATCTGCCAGCGCGGGACACAGTCAGATGTTTCCCCAATTATGAGAACAGTCTTGCGGAATCCTGTCACTGAATCTCCGCCCTGTCGCCGTGTTCGTTCTCCTCTTCCCTGGTGTACGTTGACTCGTTTTGATTGACAGCTCTACTTAACCCGAAACCATGAAAAATCTATAAATGCTGAAGGCAGCATGTTGACACAAATCTGCAGGGTAAAATTCCTTTACTCCCATCAAACAAGTATGGATGTTATTGTTCAAGGAAGATGCGTTCTTAAAGTGTATTTGATGAGAGTTGTCAAGAAAAGACTTGCAATGTTGCGGACGCAAAAGTTAACCCAGGCCTACACGCATCCTGTGTGGGAGTTCTCTCTTCTGTTCTGACATTGGCCTATCTTTTGCAGAAACATAAACATCTTACTTTATTTGTGTCTCAAGGCTTAACATTTATTAGATTTAACTTAAGACCATTGCAGCTTGTAAACGACTTCGTTTTAAATGATTGAAATGTCATGTCAAACAACTTTCAAGGGTGCATTGGTTAGCTCTTCAGTGGATCCCTGCAATAAATAAATAAATAAATACACATAAATATACACAGGCTTCATTTGTTAACCTTTTCTTCCAGATTTTTCGGCTATACAAATTGGGTTGCTACTTGCTATATATATTTGGAAATGATGTGTCAAGAAATTGCTTAATGCTCTGGGGACACATTATTTTCCATCTTATCCTTTAGCTCCTTAAAGGACCACTTCACCATTTTTCAACCTATCTTTTTCAAACTAATAATCATGATAAAATGGCACAATTTTTTTCTACTCAGTCTGTGTCATATAGGGCTGTGGGCAGTTTAGAAACCGTCCTCCAGTGACATCATCATTAGGCAGATTTTTTTTAAACAAGATTTATTTTACAAAAATGTTTAGATTTTCATTATCGTGAGAACGATGGCTTCCATTTTAGCATTGCAACTTTTCAGGACTAGAAAGCCTGCAGTTTCTATTAGCTTGTATTCCTCATCGATGATGTCACTGCGCCATTCTTTCATGATTATTAGTGAGGACCTATAATATGAAAATATGTTGAAAAGTGGTGAAGTGGTCCTTTAAATGCGAGTGTTTGTGCAATGTGAATTGGTCTATTTTGGGCTAGAAAAAAAGATGGCTAATCCATTCGTGACCTTTAAGAGATTATGCTATATCTATGAGTCAAAATGTCAGAATTTACAACATGGAAAGTTTTTTGGAAGAACTTTAGATGGTTTCGTTTATGTCTTCACTCTGTGCAACGGCTATCACGGCACGGACCACGGTTCTTCTGGATGTATATCTTTGTTTTGCCTTTGTAATTTCGTGAAGCGGATACCCAGGCGAGAATGAGGATTAACCGAACCACAAGCGTCTTTCTAATCAATTTAACCCACTGAGACGGTCAGCGCGTGTTTGGGGGGTGGGGCCAGGAATCAGTGACTGCTAAACAGAACAATAGGGTATCGTGTGCCACTCTGCCTCCTCAGAATTCCCCTGCTCCCGTGGGAGTACCAGCTCCACTCTCTGTGGATGGCAGTCGGTCCACGGAGGTCACGAGGGGCGTGTGGGGGGCGGCCTGTAGACGCAGCAGCTGGTTCCCGTCCCTTCTTTCCACTCTGGAGAACAACAGAACTAATGCGACCCACCACGTCCGTATATCGATCACCATATATTGCGCTCATTTATTTGTTTACTTTATTTAAGCAGGGCTGCTGAGACCCCGGGGAATATCGGCACCCTCAATTAAAGTGGAGCATGCCCTATAGTTTCTATCATGCAGGCTACCATTAAAAAAATATACATCATTTAAAAATAAATAAATAGATATTGGGTTTGAGTGGCGATTCTGCAGGGCTATGCTATACTGATGTGATGATGATGGCCCATGCTAAAAAATTAAAAAGACAAAAGCCTCGAACATCTAGGCCTAGTTGAAAAATAGTGTGACAAAATCTTGGCAATTAAAATCAAAACTTCAGAAAGGTCATGTGTCTTGGTTGATAAACTTAAGATAGCAAACTTAAAGCATACAGGCCTGGAGGCTGGATGATTCATAATATAGGCTACAATGCTGGAGTGGGAGTCCAAGGTTTGCATTAATTGAACTTATACTTTTCTTTTGGAGGATGAGGAGAAAGCTCAGCTTGCTTGAGTCCAGCTTAATGTCAGCACATCTCATCTCACCTCTGTCTTGAAACAGCTAGAAACAGAAGAAGGCAAAGAGGCTGAGCATGAGCTATGTGACAGGTGCTTGTTCGGATGTTTCTCAAACCACGATCAGTGATTCAAAGTATTTCAGTTTTTAACAGAAATGCGGATCTGCAAAGTTGCCTGTTGGCCGATGCCTAACAATGTGAAAAGTTCTGCAGGGAAGAAAAAAAAGTCTTTAATAAAATGTAATGTTTTATTTACCCCTTTCTTCTTTGAGGGTAGAAAGGCCTATAGGACTAGACCTATTTTGTTTTCAGGTGAATAGTGAAAATAGCCAGGAGTCCCTGTGTAAGCTTGTAGATCTGCTATTTTCGTTGATTTTGTTTTATTCTTTGAAAAGTTTGCTTACAATTACATGGCCAAAATATGCCAGACTGAATGTGGCTAAAGGAATTTTGATAGGGTTAATGGGGGTGTGGGGGAGAGAGAGAGACCCCAAAGACAAGTGATCAAGAATTAAAGTGCTCGTCGTGATTGCTTCTAGATCAGACCATCACAGAAACATCAGTTAATTAATGCTAGAAACAGAGTAGCCTACATATTGAACAGTAGTCTGCTTCTGCATCATGTAGGCAGGGCTTTGTATAGGCCTGTATTTTTAGGCCATGCACAAGTGACCCAAAGACATCCTCCAGTCCCCGGTCTTGCTGGTTACTAAAATATGTATGCACCGCCCTCTGCTGGCGTGTGGCTTAAATTAATAAGTGAATATTTTGCCCGTCAAACCCCTGTCTCCCACCACTTAATGGTTTTCAAAACAATGAAAAAACAATGACAGTGATATGCAGCAGACATTGTTTTATTTTACATCTGTTTCATGATATAAATTATAATTCAATCATTTATGCTCATTCATTCAAGTTTCAGAAATACATTCAATAGTCTAGTTGAGATCACATATAGCGGTAATATGTTACATTAATTGTAAGCTGTAAAGGAAATATCCTTTTTAAAGAAGATATAAATACTGAGGACAACAATGCAGAAATGAAAAAGGAATTCCAAAAACTTCACAGATCAGAAGCTGATAAAATAGTTGAAACCTTTCATGTCTTAGCAATTAATGCAAAAAAGGAGGCAAAACAGGTGTTGTTCACTTCTTTCTATAACCTGAGTAAGTGTTCATTAAGTGCAACAATAAACAACAAAAACAATAATTTACTCTTTCTTAATCAATATGACAAATCAAATTAACCTTTACAGATTAATTTGGATCCATTTACACTCTCTGAGTTACATTCACTGAAGAATTGATTTGGGTGGGTTTCATTAAAATTCAGAGCGTACATCTAAATCAAGTGGCCAGAGAAGTAGCTGTCAGCTGTCAAGCCATTGCCACCATGGTTAGCAAGCAGATAGACCATGTCTCCTTCACTGAGCTGGAGGAGAGTGCCCCCACTGGCAGAAACAAAGCCATTCCCTGCTGCTGTGGTGAAGGAGTGCACCACCACATGTCCGTTAAGCATGAGGTCCACATTTCCAGAATGCTCGGAGATAGTACAATGGAAATCAAATTCATATACACCTGGAATCACACAGGTGAACCGCCCTGTCTTGGTGTTGTAGACATCCTGGGCATTGTAGATGACTTGTTTGAAGGGGATAGGCACGCCTGCTGTGGGGAAGTTATTGGCCAGTCGTACAGAAAAAGCAACTAATTCAGATTGACCAGAGGGCCCTGTTGCACCACGTGCTCCTCTGGGTCCTGGGGTGACAAAAGGAATAGTTATTAATATCACACCAACATAAAGTCACCATTCTGGCATTTTTGCGATATTGCAGGTATAAAGTTGTATCAAAGCCTATTGTGCAAAGCTATAAAAATGATTACCGGGTAGCATATCTATATTAACTAGTGGTTATACCTTGTGGTCCAGCCGGTCCTGGTCCTTGCCGATCCCCAGGAAAGCCATTAGGACCTTGATTTACAGAAAACAAGTTAGAAATCAGAATCTCTGCAAAAAACAAGCATTAATCAGCTTAAGACGAATACGGCAGGTCAGAAATGGATTGTGGGTTAACATATTCATTCGCCTACCTTCTTGCCATGGACTCAGGTCGAAGGCAGGGATGTCTGCACAATTGGTGTAACCCGACCCTCTGGGTCGGTACAGGAAGGGTTTGTTTGGGACCTCAGTGATGCCAGTGTTGTCACAGATGATGCGAGCAAGAGATGTATTACGCAGGGAATCTCTCTGGTTTTGAGTGAAAACTCCTGGGTTCTCCCACCACAGTCTGAAATGTCATGAACTTGTTTTTAGAACCCCTATGAATGTATGGCCAGAGTCGATGTCTGCAAACCTGTATTTCATGTATTTAATGTAATTTCAAACAATCCTCTAAAATCAACCAAAAATCATAACATTTTGTATAGTAGTAGATTTCAATAATAATGTGTGGATGTCACAAAATCCCAATGCACACCTGTGCGCCTTGGGAGCCATAGCTCTATGCTTACCTGTCTCCCTCACGAATCCTCTGGAACTGTGTGGCGATGATGCAGGCAAACAGGGGCCCTGTTCTGCCACCGCGGACAAAGGGCTCAGAAATTCCACCCATCCACACATCAATGTTGTCGGGAGTGCCATATAAGTCGAGAAGGGCATCGGCCAACCTGGTGTTTCTCATTACTCTGGCCAGCTGAATCCTATTTCGGGGCTGTGATAGGCCACAAAACCCGCGCCATTTATTGTAGCCTACATAGAGAGAAGACAGTGGGTAATTGTTGCATTCGTGAACATACTTTAGTCACTGTGTCATGAGTTTGACCCGATGAAGAGCCTTGGCTAGAAACATTGAAATTGATTAAATTAGATTGGAGCAGATGTATGTGCAGGTTTATTATTTTTCTTCATTATATGTCATACTTAGAAAAAATAAATGGTTCAGATATGCTGATATTATATAATTTGGAAGGTACTGAAACAGAAGCCCATACTCGGAAGTCCATGATCTCTGCCTCTCTGTAGGTTGAGAGCGCCCAGGTCAAGAGCCAAGCGAGAGTTGAATTCAAAGAGTCGATCCCTCAATTCATCAACCAACATGTGGTCCTGCGTGTTCAGTTTGGCCTTCCGACCTACCAGTCCCCTCAGAATTGGGTCTAAACCACCTTTAGAGCACCAAAAATGTCATTACATTTTTTTTAATTAAATAACTCGATGAAGATCTATCAGATTTACACCAAAATAGTGCACCTAAAGTTATATGAAGATAGTATTACAATGATGTTATTCATACCTTCAAAGACAGCTCTCCATGGTGTGAAAAATGCTTTGTGGAGCAGTGGGCTGGGGAAATCGGGATGCTCCTCGTATGTCTCATTGAGACGGAATACGAAGGGCTGAATCATCAAGTGGGCGAATCGGTAGGCAGCTGTTGAAAATACGTTTGCGATGCTCGGGTCCACACTTTCATTATAGCCAGGGTAGTTAGAGAGCTGCCTACTGATGAAGTCTGGGCCAACAATGTGTAACAAGTAGTCCCTAAAGACGATGACCTGGTTGAAGAGAGTTTCAAATATTGAATTACCACTTCATCCATAAAGGGATGATTGTTTATGTTCATTCCATTGTTTGCTTCCTTACCTGCATGTATCCTCCCATAATCTTACGGGCTTCCTGGTAAAGTCTTTCTCCACTCCACTTGGGATTGAGGATGGCCAGGGCACGTGCTAGACGGTTGTGTTCACGCAACATCAGCGTGTGCATGGATGTTAGTCCGATGTTTTCATTGGAACGCTCATCACCTAGGAGACAGCGAGAGCAGGTTATACTGAGTCTAAACACAAGTGGCTGTGACACTTAACTTACAATAAAGGATACATGGAACAACAAATTAAATGCAGTTGATCAGTGTTTGTTTTGTAGTAATTAGACATGCAGTGCATGTGTGCATTGCAGGTAACTACAACATGAACTTCTGGGTGGGATGGAAGTGTGTGGTCGAGGGGGCAAGGACGTGGGTAGATAAGGTTTGGGTTTATTGGCATACAATTTTATCTGAAAACTGTAATGAGGTTTTTGTGACAGACTGAAAATACATAACAAGAAAGTGGAAGAAGAGAATAAAATCATCCCCATGTCATATACAGAGTAAAATCTTTTTTTTGTACACAGGATAGTCTGTCTTCACTCACCAGCAACGAAACAGGGCACCTCCTGGGCATTGCTATCATTGGTGATCCTCCGTCGTGTGGCACACATGTTGGCAGCCATTTTACTGAAAGGTAAGAGCTCACGGCCGTTGTCATCAAACTGGGTGTTGACCCTCATCAGGCCCTCGTCAGTTGTGAGATTGCGGAGGTTTTGAGCTTTGGCATCATCTGCACCATAAACCTGGCCCACGTCAATGAAAGCTGTGAGAGCGTTCATCTGCTCACGCACAGCGCTTCCACCAAAGAAGTGCCCTGTGTTCCCAGAGCCACAGGCTGCAGATGAACGGAAGAAGGGGATGCACTCGTTTGAGTTATTGCCAAAGCGGGGATCAGTTTCGGGGATCTGCAGGATGACACATAACACGTAGGACTCAGAGTCTTGTACTATAATGTACATTTATGTGTGTGTGTGTGTGTGTGTGTGTGTGTGTGTGTGTGTGTGTGTGTGTGTGTGTCTGTGTCTGTGTGTCTGTGCTGCAAAATGGACCCAGAAGTGAAATTCATATTTCATACTCAAGAAGTTACTGGGTAAATACAGTGCAGTCACCACTGTGATGCTATCATACTGACCAAGATTGGGAAACAAGGCTCTGTGCGATCACAGGTCTTGTCACAGTCGATGCCGTCATTGAATGAACGAATGACAGGAGAGTGAGGGGTGAAGGTCAGGTCATGGTCAGTCCACTGGCCAAACATGGTCACCAGGTGGGTGTAGATAGAGTCACTCTCCACGTCCTCATTGGCTGTGCGCAGTATATTGTTGGACACTTCCCTCACCTGAGCAGAGGCAAGAACGTTAGTGAATGTGATAAATACACAGTTACACAGTTTATGAAAGGTCCTTTCAATATATAGACCACGTCTGTATTATTATTTTTTTCCCCACATTTCCTGTACATTTGTTCTTTAACTTAAAGTAGGAGAGACATGGAGACTCCCGTTACTGAACAAACATAACAATGAGTACTATTCAGAATATAGAGCAATTTAACACATATTTTAACTCACTTACCCTACCTTTAATATTAAACTAGAGGAAACTACACTAAACTGAACTAAATAAATGTACAGTGTTGTATTATACCAAGGGAAGAAGGCGCCTATTAATTCTTCGTGCAGGGTCCCAGCCTATTGGCAGAGAGATGTCATCCTGGTACTCAGCAGGTAGCCAGCGGGTAAAGGGTGTATTGGACGAGCCCAGACGGGGGTTATTCCTTTCAAGGAGAAACGAGACATTAGTCACTTTATGTGTATACAATACATTCTTTAAAATCTTGACATAACAGCAAAGGTAATTTGTTGACATTGTTGTCAGTGATAGTGTTACAGATTGTATTGCTACTTCTATCACACAGCCTCACCTGTTGTTGCAGACACTGGTGTAAGTTCGAAAGGTGTTCAGATTTGGAGTTGTTCTGCAAGAAGGGGGGCGAGCTCTGGCAGAGCAGCCTGTTAGGTCAGCAATGAACATCAGGTCCTCCTCAGAGATCAGATCTAAAACAGAGGTGCAAAGGGTCAACAACTCGTCATATTTACCAATTCCCAGTAATGAGAAATACAAACTGCAGCAGAACCAACCTGTGGCATTGATGGAGCGCTTTTGAATGTGGTGAGATGTCAGAGACCTCTTCTGGATCAGTCTGATGCTGGCGTCCATATAGTCAGCAGAACGCACCACTGTGCGGGTAGCTCCAACAGGCTGCCTCTCCAGTCGTAGAATGTCTGAGGGGTTAGCTGTATTCCTCCTGACGCGGGCGATCGTTCTGCATTGGATTGGATGGCATGAGAGAAGAGACGTCAGTACACAGACATCTGGCCTTGGTCATCATGGGATGCTTTGAAGCATTTCTTTCACAGTATTGAAAAGTTGGTATACTCACTCTCTCCTGGAGTATTCGTAATCATTATCCACTTTGATCTTGGCTTCTTTCACAGCATTCTCGATGAAAGTCCTGCTCAAGCTTGATTCTGAGCAATACAAAAAAAAAAGTATTTCAGTTCTCTATTTTTATGTTGTCAGTTGTGCAGCATAATATTTTTTTAATTGTTTTTATTTATGATTATTGTTGATTGTTGTTCATTATTGTATTGATGTTCAAATATTTGTGTTATTACTTTTAATTATCTCTTGTGTACCATGTGTGTAAGTGCTGTTATTAAAATGCTTACTATAAAAATACTAAAATACCTCAAATACAAAAAATTATAGTCATACGTTCATAAAGCATAATTAATAGTAATTTCATGATACAAATCAATAATTGGTTAATAATTGATTTGATGTAAGGTTAAAACTGTAACACCAGTACTCAACATTCATGTATAGAGTATAAAACACTTGCATGCAGTTTAGTGTGATATTGCACTGCTAAGGTTATAAAATACATCTCTCTTATAGGTGGAGGAACATTATTAAGTCTTATGCCCCGGAGAAGAGCATCAGAAAAACAGTACTACTCTAGATAAAGACGTATATTTCCTTAACACAAAAAATGTATGAAACAAAGGATTTGTTTCCTAAAACTCTTCTATAGAAATTCAAATATACCAACAGATAGCACTCACCAGCATGGCTCAGCATAACCAGACCAGCAGCCAGCAAGAACAGAAATCCAGTCATCACTGCAAAAATGAGGATTCTGTCACATTAATATACAGACTGCCTGGACACTATCAAATTAACTCAAGATAAGTGAATATGAAAATAAACCCAGAACAGTAAAATACTGAGCCTGTGAGAGGTCCCTTTTTATACTTTCAGTTAAATTATCATTAATTTAAAAAATAAAATAACCACAAACACTCTTCTTCAGCAGAACAAATCACATGATAGAAAGAAAAGTCAAAGAAAATATTGGGTCAAATTGAGCCCATTTCTTCTGTACCTGCAACGTCCTGCCAGCTGTTCCTTCAAGAGAGACCAAAATGAAACACACACTATGTAACGATGGCACTCATCTTATATACAATCATGGTCTGAGGAGGAGACGCCTCCGACGCAAATGTGATGCCTGAAGGAAAACCTTTATGTTACAAAGACAATGAAGGCATTTCCTCCTTCCTCATTCCTCCACCTGTCTCCATCCTGTCATGCAAAGAGTTGTCTTTTATTGGAAATGCACAATGTCTAGAATGAAGACACATTTTTATCCCTCATCTTTTCCCCATTGACAGTATTCAACTTTTCCATAGTTTCTTGTGTGTTGACTGAGCTGTTTTAGCCACAGATAAATGCATTGCTATAGTATTATGATGTATACTCATATGGCTTCCAAACTCGTCTAACCACAATGCCACATTCCATCACATTTCCAGTAAAAAATAATGCAGTGATGATATAATAATGCCTAGAAGCAATCTGACTCTGATGTCCTCAAGGCTGTTCCAGTGTCCACACAGATGGGTGTTTTGACATTTTCATTTGTCTGTGTGAGTCTGTACACTGAAATTTCAATTTAAATGGTTCTTTAAAAAAATAAGATATTAAAGTTAGTTCAAGTTAGTTTTATTTAAGGTAATGTCTTAGAATACCCATTTCATTAAAAAATAAATAAATTAATATAAATTCATTAAAAAAAAAGAAAAGAAAGAAAAAACGTCAATGATATTGCATTACAAAGGACCATAATTAGTTATAAGATAAATGGGAGTAAACTTACAGTATTTGCCTATAGACCAATTATTTGTTTACAAACATTGGGACTGGGTCTGGGCGCACGGGTGACTGTTTTATGTAATCAATTCCCAACAGATCTCCAAACCTGTTGTTTTGGGGAGCGCTGGTTTCAGTCCATTCAACCTCCTCTTGTGTGTTGGCTAGTGAGATGCACCCTAGGAGACATTTATACTTCAAAGCGCAACAGTGTTGCGCACAGAGAACAGCTGATATACAAGCAGTGTAGAGGTCTGCGTGCGCGACACCATCGCGGGACGAAGCATCAATATACTTGATGATGGGCTGCAGGTGCGCGTGCAGCCATGGACAAACCACAGGCTCTGCTGCCGTGATCATGAGCGCACCTCCCGTTCTTATGACAGCGACTGGATGTGTGGTTTTGAGGACAACTGTTTTGAATTGCTATTATTGTTCACACACAACAGAAACCAATGGATTATATATTTAAAGAGTGAGAGAATACAATAAAAATCCTAGTCATTCTTCCTCCACACTGGGAGAAAACTGAGTGGTGCAACCCCCCCCCCCCCCCCCCCCCCCACAACAGCGCCACTTTTGCCCCTACTGGTACTCATAGTCACACACATAGGTTAACACGGACATTGCTGTGGACTCAAAAACAGCATCTGAAAGTTTGATGGGGCATTTATTACACGTGAGTGCAGTTAGAACTTTTCCATTGCATCTTATGAGAGGAAGGGTTCTTCTGCTGCCGGTATGCGCGCGCATGCTGTTTCTTATCAGTGTGACGTCGTCTGTTAAGGCGTCTATACTATTATCTAGTGGTAAACAAGGATCCATGCTATTTGGCAAGATATTAGAGAAATAATAGAACTGGCACATCCACTGGACGGCAGGTGCAGGACCAACAGTGAATAAGGCAATATAGAGTAGCCTACAGGAAGACTGTCGAAACGGTAATCTATAATAAAGCCTTGACTGGGAGCTTTACAAAGTTGCAGTGTGCAGACTTCTATTTTTGGCATGATATACCTTTTGAGGCTGTTCAAGCAATGAGCCAATGGTTAAGATGTGGCATGGATCTGTCAATGTTAAGTTATGGTTTTAAAAGCATACCAACAACATGACTAATGCCAGCAATTTACCGTAACAAATGCCAGCAACTTACCGTAACAAAGATTACTTCCAGTTTACTTGCCTTCCTTCACGTCTTACAAGCGGAAACCTTTTTTGTAGCAGCTATAACATGCAAACAAAAATAATATAATAAAAGACAATGATGGCCAGATATATGATAGGAACAGTGCAAAGTACTCCAAAATGCAGAGAAGATACACATTTATGACATGCGCAAATGTAGCAATTTTGTTGCACATCTAACTATAAATGCGCCACGTCTCTGTCTGCATGTGTGTGTGTGTGTGTGTGTAATGCAAGTATAGGCCTATACAGTATACACGCACGCACACACACACACACACACACACACACACACACACACACACACACACACACACACACACACACACACACACACACACACACACACACACACACACACACACACACATGATCTTAAAGCCAGGATTCATATTTAGTTGTGAACCTTTTTTCAAACACTACGCCTTTCTTCAACTTGATAGACTGAAACATTTTTGATGCACTTAAGAACAGGCACATTACGATAAAACAGATAAATAAATAAATAAATACATATAATCTCCTGATTCTCCACGTTACACTGACTAACTGTTTTAATAAATGACTTAATCTGTTTGGGCAGTGGCTCTTCACATTGTGAATTATAATCTAAAGTATGTAATGACAAAGTTCAAGCGATTGGGATCTTGTTTATACTACATGGTTCTGTATCATTTCCATTAGGAGCGCCCTCCTCCTTGATCTGCTTGACTGGCAGAATGTGGCAGTGTATATTTTAGGCTTCAGGTTTCATTTGAGGGTGTAGTGGAGGAACCTGTTGTGGCCGGAGACACTGAGTAAGACAACAAAATGAACTGGAAATATTCACTTAGTAATTTAATAGGATTGTCTGTATATTGACTTTTGGCAGGTTTTGTGATATTGTATATTTTCCCCTCTGTTAAAATTGGTAACGTGTAAGAATCTAGATGGGGAAAGTACTTGTAGGGCTTTGAGGGCCCATAAACACAAATTACGTGTGTGTCACTACCTCCTTTTATTCAGATAATACTCGGATACTACTCAGATGATGATCAGTGTGAATAGAATCAGTCAGAATGTGTAACACAATCAGTTTGATATCAAAAGTATTAGTTGTAAAAATATTTGAATTATATCAGCAATATATACAACTTTGATGAGTGGCAGTCATTCAACAGAATATATTAAAAAGAAATGGGAAGCAGAACTAGACATAGAAATTACAGAAAAAGATTGGGTTCATATGTGGAAAATGCACCAATCATCTACCAATTCACGGATATGGAGGGAATTCTCTTGGAAAAATCTATGCAGGTTTTTTATAACACCAAAAATTAAGAGCAAGCAGTTGCAACAGATCATGTTGGAGGGGTTGTGGAGATTAAAATTGAGTCTTTTTGGAAAGTGATACATGATCAGGTACAAAAGGTGTTGGGATATGAGGTGCCTATGAAGTGTGATGTTCTGTATTTAGGAAACTTGATGGGGGGAAAGATACGAGGAGAGGATAGGTATCTGGTAAACATTTTATTGGCGGCAGGAAAGAAGGCTATCACAAGGAAATGGGGACAGAAGGAGCCTCCAACACAGGGACAATGGGAGGAGTTGATTCAGTAGATACA
Organism: Electrona antarctica; assembly: GCF_951216825.1. Classification (NCBI taxonomy): domain Eukaryota; kingdom Metazoa; phylum Chordata; class Actinopteri; order Myctophiformes; family Myctophidae; genus Electrona; species Electrona antarctica. The sequence goes on along the minus strand of NC_136793.1, from coordinate 31,293,378 downwards.
GCTCATGGAAAAACTGACACATCGCCTGAGACTGCAGGAGGAACAAATGGAGGACAAATGGTCCAAATGGACAATATTTAATGACCTGAGCATGAGCAGCGAAACTGTGCACACACACACTCCCTGGTTGCCAGAGCATGGTCCTCCACCAGGAGGCTGATTTTTTGCAAAACACAAATATTTTTGACATCACTCCGATACATTTTGTAGGAACCGCCCTAGTGTAGTGGTTAGAGCATATGCCTTTCATGCGGATGCGGAAGGTTGAGGGTTCGAGTCTCAAGTCTCCTGAGGAGGCGCGTCTGAAGCCTGTCCTGGATGGGGTATCCGACCATAAAAACGAATCCACCCCTATATAATTTGTCCAAACATCACGCAAATCGGTACACAGCATCTCCATAGCCATTAAACGAATCCGGTCTTTCAGATTTTTGAGTGGTGCAACCACTCCAAGGAACAGCAATGTCCCTATGTCCCAACCTATGTCCTAAACTATGTGACTATGTCCTAACCTATGTGACTATGTCCCGATGTTTAGAGTACCAGTAGGGGCAAAAGTGGAGCTGTTGTGCTAGAAACAGAGAGAGAGAGACATAGTGTTTCACTGTTTCCTGCTAATTACAGAGAGAGAGAGAGAGAGAGGCAGGGGGAGAGAGAGAAGGGGAGGGGGAGAGAGAGAGAGGTGTCTGCTAAATGCTAATTCCCCCACACAGTAACTCTGTCATTTCTCGACCGTTTCGGACACAGGGCCACTGGAACCGGGCTGGCACCCTGGGCGTGTTTCTGTGGGTCTGGAAGTTCCGGGGACCCACCGGGGGCCCCCACACGGAGTTGCACCACTCAGTTCACACGGGTGTGATTTTTCATACTCCATCCTGATTGGCTAAGGGCAAGGAAAACCTTTGCCTTGCATATTTCACATCTGCCTTTTATAGCGCCACTAAGAGGCCAACTTATGTAAAACACATTTTTGGATATTACTCCTTCAGATTTTATCCAAATTTCACACATCGATACACATAAACACAACATTCCACAAATCATGAACACAGTGTCCGATTGCAGTGAAACTGTGCACACAACTATACTAGGCTGAGGAAGAAATTATACTTGACATTTTTCAAATCAGCCTCTTGGTCGCATATTCACCTATAACAGCACAGATCTGGGTAAAGATTTGTATGCACACTCCCTAGGCCAGGGAAAACGTTAAGAGCCACCAGGAGGCCGACTTATGTGAAACACATTTTTTTATATTATATATTATATATTTTTATATTTATATTTGTTTTATTTTAGTCCTTCAGATTTTATCCAAATATCACACAATATAGTCATGTGATCAAGACAGATCTGTCAGATTTTTTATATTTTAGTGTTGGCTAAGATTGACATTTAAAGTTTGCAGTTGTGGCCCGTTTTTAATAAAATGCCTCAAATCATGAGCAATCCAATTGCTGTGAAACCTTTCATGCACTAGGCCTATAAGAAATTAGACACATCACTATGTTTCCAGCTAAATAAATCAAAGTGATCTCTATTTTTGTAGAATAATCTCATATGTTTCTGGGTGACCTGATGCCCCACAACATTGTCCCTGACATTTTCACCTGAGAGTAAGTGTAATCATCCTGGACCACAATGGAAACAAGCCTTTATAGGGCTTTTTGTGTTATCCTTATAGCAAACATTATCCTTAATAAAGTATTAAATTAATCAGTAGCTGAAAACACGTAGCGGTGTAACGATACATTTTAACACATTCAGACCGTAGGACGTGTACACACGTCATTTCTAATCCAACCGTAGGTTCCCTTGGATGTGTACACACGTCTTAGAGCTTTTTTTTATTGATAAACAAAAAATAAAAATTCATTCATTCATTCATTTTTATTTTTTTTGGTTGGACTCTTCTTCATGGGCACTGCTGTTCACTTCCTTGTTTACGGCTCAGAAATAATGGCTTGTATCTCCTAATCTAGAGAACTCTCCATGGTGGAATATTAATGCTTCTAGAGAGACTTAAATACAACGCACAAGTACTTAGTATTGATACAATTGATTATTTGTATTGCAAAACGATACAAAGTCAATGTTGCTGTTTACAAATCGATATACTTTGATTCTTGAAATTAAAATTGTTTTTTCAATGCAGTTACTATATCGTTACACCTCTAATGTTTATTGTTTAGAGACTTTAACTGGAATGCAGTCAAGTCAGTCTTCCTTTTGTACTTCTGTTTTGTGCCATGCGGGAAAGAAATAACCTCACTGTTGTTCTGGAACATTTGTGACGCTGATGCTGACAGTAATAGTGATAGCATGACAAGTGGATAAACCAGTATGAAGCGTGGCAGAAAAAGGTTAAAAAGTTAGCCTATACAAAGGCTTTCCATGCTTAAGTTGCAAGCTGTCATCCGTCGCATCTGCAACAAGATTTACTACTATGATGACATGACCAGGAAACAGAACCTGACATTCTGAACCTGAAATTCTAATCGTACACGATCTAAGTTCAGTACAAAGCAGCATCAACATTACAAACCTTACAAATAGCTAGTCCAAGAAACATAACAGTAAAAAATAAAAAATAAATAAAAATAACAGCAAGGAAATTAATGTTCATTTAAGGTTCATATACATCCAGAACTCATCTCATGTCTCTTTCATTTTGCTTTCTGCATTTACCCTGCCCAACTATATTCATATGATTATTCATTAGGTTATTTTGATCATTTCTTCATTCCATTCTTTAAACCCAAGTGTTCTGGGGACCTTCCAATGACGCAACAGTATTCTGGCAGCGGTAACAAGTGCAACCTTTATAATAGTGAAATAATTTTTAGATGCCAGGGACAGCAGTTCTGTCCCCTAATAGACAGAGCCGCGGATCTCTGGGCAACGTCAATCCCACCCATTTCTCAAGGAATTCCAGTAGGCCTACCCTACACTAGAAAGGGTATACTATGCGACAGTCCCAAATCATATGCATATATGTGCCAATTTCTTCTTTCTTTCTTTGTGTTATTATCCGCGATTCCCATTTTAAGTAATCTAGTCGGTGTCAAATAATATCTATGAATAATCTTATACTGAAAAAATGTCCCTCTTGCTTCTGATGTAGTCTGACAGCGCATTGCGGGTTCGAGTCCCGATCCCTTTGGCCTTTGCTGCGTGTCACTCCCCATCTCTCTCTCCATTTCCTGTCTACCTACTGTACTATCAATATAAAAAGCATAAAAAGCCCAAACAAAAAAACAAAACAAAAAAAATCATCTTTGTGGAAAATGAAAGAAATACATTAAAATAAATACATTTATTAAATTATTCAATCTGATATGTCTCAACATTTTACCACACATCAACGGACCTCTAAACAACACAGAGCCAAACTCAATTACACTTCCACTATATGGGAATGCTGCAAATGTTACTGTTTGTGGCAAAAATGTGATTTAGTTTTTCAGAATTTTCACCAAATTAGGCACACATGCTCTCGTGCCTCACTTGACAATGACCGTCAAACAGGGTTTTCATACTCCATGCCGTTAGCCTGTAATTGTGGAGTCGCTGCAGCAGCAGTGACACCACTGTAATATCTTAAGACCAAAAGTTTGGCACCTAACTACTCCTACACACTTTCACTTGACATGTTTGTTCATCTTACTGTGGAATCGTGTGTGTACACATGAATATTTGAAATGTTTTGCCATTTTTTAGAGAGGCCTATTTAACTTTTAAAACTTAAATGATAAAACTTTGGACCCTCCCTATTCCTTCATACTTTCACAGAGAAACTCAATTCACAGTTTAAAAAATTGTCATTTAAAGGGTAGCAACAAACACTGTAGATTAACATTGCATGAACGTGTAATTTTGACACCACAGATATATATTTTTAGCTACATCACCAAGTTCACACAGGTCTGCTCTCCGATTTGATCTAAGCTGTGTGATGTATACATTTTGAGTTAAATTTATATCAAGCCATGTCCCTGCACTGTAGCAATTAGTACAACTTGTGATTCATAGCCTTTGAGTTATTGCAAAGTAACAAGTACTATACAAGTGCTTACAATGCACAGTACCATTTTGAGGTACTTTTACTTTAGTTTCCATTTTTGCTACTTCTACTCGGGCACGGGAGAGGCCTATTCATAGTTTGGATTTTCGGTGGTGATGTGACTACCGGAGCGGTGGTTTGGATGTCGCCAATGTTGTGGTTGGATGAGCGGTGGTGAGTAAAAACAGAGAAGGGCTGGGGAGAGCGGTGGTTTGCTCTTCACCGCGGCTCAGTGACGCCATGTTGTAGTTGCGGTGGTCACCTCACCACCAAAAATCCAGACTATGAATAGGCCTTTAGAACCATGAATTGGAGGTTCCCAGTTCGTCCCGGGCACCCCCAGAGTTATACTTAGACTATTCGAAAAATTCCAATCTACAATGTTATGCGTTATGCGATTTGTGAACTTGTCGATCTGCTATTTTGGATAAAGCTTGATAATCTTTGGAAAATGAGTACTTTTACTTAGGTACTTAAAGTATATAGAGGGTATGCACGTGACATCATCATCAAACCCGGAAGTTATGCAGGAACGCCTACTGAGTGGCAAAAAACTACTTTCTGACCTTGACAGTTGTATTTGATTGCATTAAATGATGTTAAACGACATTAAACTCACTTTGTCACTAATTTTGCCACTCGATTTCCCATTCACTTTATGCATGTGCATACCCTCTATTGTGATGCCTATCTATTGTGAAGAGTGCACTCCTGGGACCTTCACTGCATTTGTACTATTTATACTACAATTGTTTTTGGCTTGCAGCGACCCCACATTGTTTCTTCAGGAACAATATTTTCTAGTTAAATTCATGAATTTTGGTGCGGACCTATTTCTTACAAAACAAATGCAATATCCATTCATCCCCAAAATGTAATTTTAGAAGGCCCTTTAAGAGCGCACCTCCTTTCACTTCTGCCCATAGGGCTTGCATGCGTGTGATTGAGCTCAGTGTGGTGACATCCAGATTTGTTTGTGAGTGTGAGTACGTGTGTATGGTTGAGAAGGAGTTCAGTGTATTGTTGAATGCTGTTTATATTGTTTTATTGTCTATTGATTATTTTATTTTCACAAACTTAATTTCAAGGATCTCATTTCAAGGATTTCCCCCATCACATTACCAAAGGAAAATACTCCTGCACACCTATGGTATCACATTACCAGAAATGGACTTTCCTAGTATGCTCAATTGCAGCTATTAATTGTGTGATGAAGTCATAACTTTACAACAAGGAAACACAACAAGGAACAAACAAATGTAAAGGTCAACTGTCGTTGGATGAGTGGCATCAAATGCGTTATGTCCTGCTTTTAGCCAGAAGACAATGGTTAAAACTGGTATGTGGAAGATGAATCAATGAACAACAATGTCTTATTGTCTTCGTTGTGTTACATTCAGAGATGATTACACTGACTGTATACAGTATACACTATATTATGAGTACGCCTGAATCACTGCCGAGTTGTGTTAATATATTGTTATCAAAAGAGCAGTGCTGTTCTTTTCACTGGTTACACTTTGATTAGTCAGCAGAGAGAAGAGAGATGAAAGTACAGATAAAGGAAATAAGCATTTAAGTGTTTGTTATGTTATGTTTTAGTTATATGAATAAAAATGAGTAGCGATTTGAAGGAATTAAAAATAATTTCACGTAAGTAAGTAAGTAAGTAAGTAAGTAAGGTGCGCGTATAAAGATTTATTCCTTTTGGTTGCTGGTGTTTATAATAGATTTGTTTTAATTTATTAAAGCAAATAATTATTACATTATTATTATTGCATCTGAGGTGGTCTCTCTCACACAAGTGGCCTATGAGAAGTATGAGAAAACAGAGGTCACGTTCACTCAGCTTGGTACTGTGGCTGCTTTGGAGAGGTTATCCTTTAAGATGAATAATCAGTTGGATAAATATGATTCGAAGTGGAACGTGTTCCTCAGTCATGTTGCAGGTCCTTGATGTGATCCATGGTCAGGCAATGCCCTTTTGATTGTTTAATGTATTAGTATACATCTGATACGGTTGATGATGCTGCGTGTTTGGTCGTGTAAACTAATTTAAACTTTTAATTTGATTTATTTGTATTTGTATTTGTTTATCTTGTCTATCCTTGTTTTATATTATGTTTCTGTGTTCATACATAATGTCCATGCATACTTATTCTGTTGCTGTTGTTGTTGCTGATCGTACTGATCATAAAAAAAGAAAAAAAAGAAAACAGACGTCACGCACAAAGTATCTGCTCCATTAACTGCAGTTTCGCAGAACACAAATAGCACAAAAGGCAGAGGCGTTGCAAACAGTGTTTCTTGACTTCATGCTACCAGGAAATATTACCTTATGGGTACATAAGGTAATATTTCCTGGTTACAGTAAGAGAAAATAATACCAAGCGACTCGCCCCTTTACCAACCAAATTCCCCCATTACCTGATGAATGGCTCATCCCCATTTAAGGTTGGCAGTTGGCACCTTTGTCAGGAGGTGGTTTCCAAGTAGGACCCAAATGCGAGGAAGTCAGAATCAAGTGGAAGTTTATTTAAACAGGTTTGCAGGAGAGCAACACCATCAAACAAACATAAAACAGACTAGGAACTCAGGTGACAATACAATAATCCAACACAGAACACAACCAAACACAGGGCTTAAATAGGCACAAGATTAACAGGACACAGGTGAACTCAAATCAAATAAACAACAGGATTGGCTGGGGGAAAACAAGACACAGGTGAAACAAAGAACCAAAAATCAGGGAAGGTGAGACAAGGCAGGAACCAACTACAAAGGAAAACAGGAAACACAAAGCATCACTTCAAAATAAGATTCAAGAACACCATAGCATAACTTCAGAATAAGTTCCAAGAACAACAAAAACAACACACAGAAGGCAGATCCTGACAATACCCCCCATCAAAGGGGCGGATCCCCAGACGCCCCACAAAAACAACAAACGGGAAGTGGTCCGGCGGAGGGACCAGGACTGAACTGGAGGGACAGGGCAAGACAGAGGGGGCAAGGCGGAAAATAACTGGACTGGAGCAAAGAGCCAGGGGCTGGGGGCTAAGGCAGGGTGGAGAGGGGCTGGGGATGACTGACCAATACAGAACAGAGAGGACAGAGGACACTAGCAAGGAAAAGGTGACGAGAAACAGGCAGAAAAGAGACAAGACGGAGAATAGGAATCACTCACACAAGCAATCAAGAAGACACACACAAGGACAAAGACATCCACAACAGGCATCACACAACTAGCTGAAAGACTACAAGAAACCAGAAAAACACTGCAGGCTACAGACACAGGACAGACATGGAGAGACAGCGGAAGGCACAACCATACAACCGGAATCACACTGAAAGACAAGTAGGCAAACACACAGACAGACATGCAGAAAGGCACATAGACAAGCAGACAGGCATCAACTCAGACAAACCAACAGACAAACAGATTAACTGGCACACTGGCAGACAAGCGGACAAACAGGTGATCTCACACATCTGGCGGGAAAGAAAGTCAGAAGGTAGACTGGAGGACTGGGGGGTAGACAGACGGACTAAAAGACTAGCAGACAAACTAGCAGACACGCAGAGAGGGAGACAGGCAGACAAACAGAAAGGGAGAGCAGTAGGTAGACCAAGTGAACCCTCCACCAAAGGGCAGGACATTCTAGAACGGAACAGAGGAGGCTGGGAAGAGGAAGTAACTTGGGGAACAAAGGGGCTGGCATACTGGGATACAGGGGAGAAAGGCTGCAAAACTGGGGAAGTAAGGTGGCCAGGGACAGGGCTAGAAACGGGACTATAGGGCCTGGGTCTAGGGCAAAGAGGCTGAAGAGGGCTGGGACAAAATGGCTCTGCAGAGCATGGGGACAAAGGCTCAGGAGGACATGGAGACAGAGACTGGGGCAGCGGACACTGAGACGGGGGCATAGGGAGAGGAGAATATTGGTCAGGTGGCTGAAGGGGTACTGGGAGAACAAAACAGGCCTCACATGGCTGTTTAGACACTGGGAGGACTGAACTGGGGTCTGGTGGCTGTGGGGACACTAGGAGCACAGAACAAGGGTCTGGTGGCTGGGGGAACACTGGGAGGACAGAACAGGAGTCTGGTGGCTGGGGGGACACTGGGAGGACAGAACAGGAGTCTGGTGGCTGGGGGGACACTGGGAGGACAGAACAGGAGTCTGGTGGCTGGGGGGACACTGGGAGGACAGAACAGGAGTCTGGTGGCTGGGGGAACACTGGGTTTGGTTCAACAGCGACAACCAGAGGCAGTTCAGAATGTTCAATGTGAGTGTCAGCAGGGTAAACGGATAGGGTCTCAGGCAGACTGTCAGCAGAGACAGCTGACAGGACGTCTGGCTGGGCGTCGGCATAGTCCGCTGGCAGAGCATCAGCGAGGGAAGTCGATGGGGATGCAGGCACGACGTTGGTGATGGCGACGGCCGGGTAAACATGTGGAACACAAGCGGGGGTAGCCGACGAGGACACAGACAGGACAGAGGCGGGGACAGACGAGGACACAGACTGGACACAGGCGGGGACAGACGAAGACACAGACTGGACACAGGCGGGGACAGACGAGGACAAAGACAGGACCGAGGCGGGGACAGACGAGGACACGGACTGGACAGAGGCAGGGACAGACGAGGACTCGGACGGGTCACTGACGGGACTAGGCAGGGTGTTGGCGGGACCAGCCAACACAATCTCAGGCAAAACTTGGGGCAGAGTCACAGTAGCACTGGGCAGCAGTGGAGCCTCTTGAACACTGGGCAGTGATACACACTGGGCACTGGATAGCAAGGACTCCAAGGCGCTGGGCAGCGAATAATCCATGACGCTGGGCAACAGGGAGCGTTGCCGGTGTCGGGAACCATGTCGCGCACGCCCCCTTCTGGAGGTCCCACGGGTTCCCCTGAACACGACCAAACGAGACCCCTCAAATGGGTCTTGGGCTGGAGTCGGCTCAGGGTAGACAGGTACCGAGTCATTACAGACAAGATCAGGGAAGTTCACAAAGCAGGCAGGTGTAGGGACGCAGGGATGCAGAAGAGTGTCAGCAGCACCGGGCACAGTGACACTGGGCACCTCGGAGGCACTGGACAGCGCAGGCTCGGTGGCACTGGGCAGCGCAGGCTCGGTGGCGCTGGGCAGCACAGGCTCGGTGGCGCTGGACAGCTCGGGTTCAGGTTCGCTGGGCAGCTCGGGTTCGCTGGGCAGCTCGGGTTCGGGTTCGCTGGGCAGCTCGGGCTGGGGTTCGCTGGGCAGCTCGGGTTCGCTGGGCAGCTCAGGTTCGCTGGGCAGATCGGGTTCGGGTTCGCTGGGCAGCTTGGGTGCGCTGGGCAGCACAGGCATGGACTTGGTGTTGCTGGGCAGCACAGGTTCAGGAACACTAGATACTGGAGAACCAAAAACTCTTCTCAGCTCTGTTGTGAAAGAGTTGTAGCTGGAGCAAAAACTTTGTTCCTCCTCCCACACATCAATAGCCCAGGATAGGGCCTCTCCTGTGAGCATGTACCTCACATAAGCCAGGCGGGAATGTTCAGTGGAGAAGGCAGGTGCCTGGTCCTCAAAAACTGCCCAACACTGGGCAAGGAAAGAGTCACAGGACTCAGGATTACCTCCATAGCGCTCAGGGTGAGGAGCGTGGAGCCCCTGGGTGGGCAAGGCATGGGCAGGAGATGGCAGAGTACAGGCATGTGTCACAGGGGTGTACACCGACAGACCTGGGCTCACTAGCGGCTTGCTCCAAACTGCTGGCATCTTGAAAATAATCAAAAACAAAACTCTTCCCGCTGGGTCCAATGGTGGTTGGATTATTCTGTCAGGAGGTGGTTTCCAAGTAGGACCCAAATGCGAGGAAGTCAGAATCAAGTGGAAGTTTATTTAAACAGGTTTGCAGGAGAGCAACACCATCAAACAAACATAAAACAGACTAGGAACTCAGGTGACAATACAATAATCCAACACAGAACACAACCAAACACAGGGCTTAAATAGGCACAAGATTAACAGGACACAGGTGAACTCAAATCAAATAAACAACAGGATTGGCTGGGGGAAAACAAGACACAGGTGAAACAAAGAACCAAAAATCAGGGAAGGTGAGACAAGGCAGGAACCAACTACAAAGGAAAACAGGAAACACAAAGCATCACTTCAAAATAAGATTCAAGAACACCATAGCATAACTTCAGAATAAGTTCCAAGAACAACAAAAACAACACACAGAAGGCAGATCCTGACAACCTTGCCATTGACCCTGTCTGTCTGCATAAAGTACAGTACTTAATAACTAAAATACAACGGTTTTACAGGGCGACTTGTCGCTTTGGGGGGGTGACCGTACCGGATGGTAGGGGCGACCGTTCTTTGCGGTTGGGGGCGAGATGGAAAAGGGGCGACTGTACCTGTCACCAGAGAAAACAAACAACACCCCATCATACAATCAATCACTCAATTAATTAATCAATGGCATGCACAGATGTGCACGCACACGCAGGCACACACGCACAGGAACTATCACTACCTCCCAGGCTCCCCCTCTCCAAATGACCAAATCACACGAGCAGGTTCACACGAACACGTTAAGTAGTGTGCCCGGATCTCCTATTTGTTCTATATCGATGTGTTATCCCGATTGATCCCAGGAGCACCTTTTTACTATTTTTACATTTTTTATACCTGCACACCTCCTGAGCACCTGGTTGCTTCCTTGCCTCTGCCAAGTAGTTAGTTGGGTAGGAAGGTAGGCTTCACTGGGGTCCCCATGCACTCCAAGGATATATTATTCTAACTTAGTAAAACTTGATAAATAAGAAAAGAAAATGTATAATTTACACTAAAACTCTTCCAAAAATATCTGTCTATATACATGCCAAACTATATGATCCACGCAAACTCTGGAATCAAATAAAATTGACAATGAATAGGGAATAATAAAATATGCATTCAAATAGTCAAAATGACAAAACAAGCTACAGATGTGGTAGGTTAGCAATGTTATTTTTTTCATTGTGCTTCACCTTGAATTCATATGCCACATACTTCTTGATGAGGGCAAGAGTGGAGGTGTCCTTCAATGCTAGGTCAAGGGTCTCATGAATCATGATTGACTCAAGTTCTGAATAAACAAAAGTAGTAGGAGTGCAGTGTGCACGCAAATAGTGAGGAGGTGCTAACCACAAATGGTAAATGGTGCATTTATATAGCACCTTTATCCAAGGCGCTTTACATAGATTGTGCATTACATTCACCCATTCACACACACATTCATACACCGATGGCGGTGGAAACCATGCAAGGCACCAGCCAGCACATCAGGAGCAATTAGGGGTTGAATGTCTTGCTCAAGGACACTTCGACACTAACTCTGGGGGAGCCCGGGTTTGAACTGGCAGCCTTGCGGTTACCATCCAGCCACTCTACCCCTGAGCCACCACCACCCCACGGGAGACAAGACTTGGAGAAAAGAAAGAGAGGTCGCACAGCTCATAGTTACGATGAAAAAAGCTTTTAATGTGAAACCAACATTTCGGCAACAAAATGCCTTCTTCAGGGTATGAACAATTGAATGACTCAAGTCTGGACATCAACTTTCTCCTCCTCAACTAACCTCTCAGGTCAATCTGTGCTGGGGTGACCACATGCTTCTTATGTACTTTATACAGCTCTCAAGGTCAAAGCTCCTGAAGACTGATGTACTTTGAGTAAACTTCACAGTTTACAGTGGTTCAGTGAACACTGCTCCCTCAGGCCCAAGGAAATTTGGGCCTGATTATTTTAGTGGACAGGGTCCAAGATCTTATAGGTATTTCCACCTGTATAGAGCATTGTCTAAAGACTGTTTCATGATTCATGATTTTAGGCACCTAATAATTTACAGATTAAGCACTGGTTACTGTAAAATACAAGTTACAGGAGGCTGTGTCCGCATTCCTTCTGACTCACCAGTCACCACCATTATCTCTCTTGCATTTATTTGATTTTAGCATGATTAACTACCACCAGTTACACCTAATTCAGCAAAAAGATACAGATTGCCACACATGATTTCCCCTAATCACTGTAATATTTAGTTCATGTTTTATGTAGGAAAATAAAATGGGATTTTTACTCCAGTCATGACCCACAAATGGGTCCCGACTCCCGACCCACTGTTTGGTAAACAGTGGCCTAAAGTGTCTAACCAGAAGTATATGAAGTACAAAGCTAAAGGGCGTTCCAGTAGGCTGGACAGCCTGTACCCTGCACCCTGTACTTCCTGTACTTCTGGTTATACACTTTAAGTCGTTTTTTTCCAGAATTCATCTCATCCTGAGATGGAGATCAAACTAGGAATGAGGTACAGGTAAACGTATTACTTTGTTCAGCAGCCTGGCTGGGCATGAGCGACTTGAAACACAAGGCCGCAGCCCGGCACTGTTTTGATATAGTAAGCTGTAATAGATAAGAAGGTCAGATCTCTCCGGGGGATCAGCGACGACTGATCTACCGTTTTTTCAGGGCGCGCCCAGACAACCTGCTGTGGAGCGAATTAATATATTTGATTTGTGAAATAACAGGCTCGTATTTCTTTTATTCATATTCATTTTCTGTTCTTATTCATTTCAGGATATGCATCCTTGTAATTATTAAAATTATGCCAGTCTGAGGCTAATCTGTATCCCTGACTACTGCCTTTCATTGTTCTGCAGAATGATTTAATAGAAGCTATGTTTTGGGTATCCCACCCATACTCTATGATCCCACCGGACCTTAGGATAAACCGAGCACACAGGTATTGACGCAACACTAACCATCTCAATAAATTCCTTATGCCAAAATTACACAGATAATGGGGATATTTGTATGGTGATGTTGATTTTGTTGATGCAAGAGGGGGACAAAGATGGCTGCCAAACGGACCCATGGGACAATATATCAAGTTCGGAAAATCAAAATGTCTTTGTGTCAATGTTTGACAACTTGAGGTTGAGGAATACAAAACAATAATGGGGACCTCATCTTCCTACACGTGCGCGTATGAGTGTACGACCCTCCCAGGGTCCACTTAACTTAACTAATGATATTTTAATTAAAGGGATATTTCACTTTCATTCTATCATTTTATCGTCTGCTCACTCAGGCGCCAAAGCATTTAATGTCATGCCAATATGGCTGTATTTATATATGATTTTATCATGTTCAATTCATCCATACTCGATGTATTCCTTTTCCGTAATAAATATCATTGCATTCATTCTGTGTAGTGAAATCTTCAAATCTCTTAAGTTCGGCTTCTTCTATGCAACAGTAGAGTCTGTTCTCCTATACGGCAGTGAATGCTGGACTCTGAAGCCAACCTTGCAGAAGTCTCTAGATGGGGGCTACACCAGAATGTTGCGTGTAGTACTTAACATCAGCAAGAGTACACATGTTGACAACAAGAATCTGTATGAATGAGAATGAGACAAGCAGGACACTGCCAAAGACACCAAGAGCTGCCAGCCAGCAAACTATTGCTGCACCAGATAGTTTAGCTCAGATTCGAGTCTTTCCTGACATTTTCACTTCAAGCCTTCCACAAAATAGCTGCAGGGCAGCTTCGCACGCACGCACGCACGCACACACACACACACAGTAAATATTTTTTTACCAAACCATCTGTGTAGGCTACTAAGTACTTTGTTGTTTGCTTTGTTGTTCATCTAGTAGGCTTAGGCTATGAATGTGCATTGCGCAAATATAGGCTTAAAGGGTATAGGAATAGAATTCAATTTATATGGGTATAAGTGATATAGGGCCTATGTTTTAACCAAAAGATAGCCTATATTATAGGCTATCTTTTGGTTAAAACATAGGCCTATTCAGATTAGGCCTAAGCAGATATCATGTGACCCCGAGTTAACCTGTTGGGTTTTGATTGATTGACTGAAATATTTATTAACAGTTTGCAGAATTACAGTAAATTTCAAGCACAAACTCAATACAAAGGCTGTTAACTGTGAGTGGACGACCCAATTAAGCATTACACTTGAGAAACATATACAGTGAGGGAAAAGGGGGGGGGGGGGCGTTGGGGGGGGATTCAGATTTTACGGGGGCCAGTTTCGAATTGCAGCCATCCGTAGGTGCCCTTTGAGAGCGGTTTTGAAGGAGTCAAGGGATTCGCATGTCTTAATGACTGTTGGTAGGGCGTTCCACATTTTGGTGGCATAGGAGCGAAAAGAATTGAGTCCCTTGTTTGTGCCGAATCTGGGTTGTACATGGTTCGTTGCACTCCCTCTGGTGTTGTGGGTGTGGACTTCGTTAACATTAAGGAAGTATCTAGACAGGTAGGTACATGGGTATCTTGGTGGTGTATCGAATCTTCTGATCAGTGGTTCTCAAACTTAATGTATATTTGGCCAGAGACCCCCCATCTGAAAATGTTTTGTGCCAGGGACCCCCAGAAGAGAAGATTTGTGTTAAAAGAAAATGCAAAATTATTCAAAATAGCCAACCTATAAATGGATAAAGTGGTTAAAATGATTGTTACATTAACTGCCTTGATGCCCTGAAACCCCCTCAGTGATCCCTGGGGGTCCCCGGACCCCACTTTGAGAACCACTGTTTTTGAGCATGAACAAAGTTTCAGAATTCAGAGGTGAAAGGAGCTCTTTCTATGTCAAAAATAGTTTCCATAAAATAGGATCAATAAGACAATAAGAACAGTGGAAAAAAGAGAGAGAGAAAACAGTGACAACTCTGGGCAGAGTGCACATGTTTTTCACTGTTAACGGTTCCTAAATATTCTTCTGAGGGCTTTTATTTTTGAAGGTCGCTAGCCCCTCCTACAGGTTTAATGTTTGTTTTTCCTTAGAAAAACATTAAAAACGCCATTGACAATAGACAGAGTTTAATGTTTGTTTTGTCACTAACACAAACATTAAATGTCATTAACAATGAACAGTGTTTAATGTTTGTTTTGTCTGTGTTTGTTTTGTCCTCGATGTTGTAAGATGATAAGAGCGCCCCTCACTTCACATGGGTGTGATTTTTACTCATGAGAGACACCGTGGGAAAAAAAAGTCTTGTTGGCAGCCATTTTCTGTCATCCTTTTCTATGTCTATGAATTGTCCATATTAATGAAATGTCCATGTTCACATTGCATATATACACACTAATAAATAAACAATGCAATGACAAAAACGTGTACAGACAAAATAACAAGTGACATATACCTTGTGCACCCTGTGCCTCAGAATAATCAGGAGTTGACCCTATTTTATGGAAATTCACATGCTATTCACATCATATTTTATTATGTCCCTGGCCTACAGCAGTCCAAAATGCAAAAGTAGATGGCACTATATTGTGCAAACAAAACAAATACAATACAGTATGTTACTCAAATACAAATATATTCACAATTTACACATTTTCAGAGAAATAAACAATATAATAAAATACTACAAAATACAACCCATTTCTGGGACAGCTACAATCACTTACTTTTAAGATATTCATTACAGTATGAAGTCCATCCCCAAAGCCTATAGTATAAAATGTAACAATGTCTTAAACTAAATTATTTAAATCTCTTTTACCAGTTGTCCAAAAAAAAATCCATGTCTTTCTATAAACGCCCATTTTAGGATCAAACCTCTACTGCCATCTATTGGGCATACTGTGCAACATGTCTTCAAGGCAAGCTGTCTACGTAGCTTGTTGTGAAGACTAGCAATGCAGGAAAATGCAACAGTAAATTAAAATATGTTCAACGGGGCGTATATATATTTGATGAAAGATGAATAGGCTAATGCTAATCTTGTGGACACCATTAGCTTTCAGACGTTTTAGGCCTAGTGGGCCTAAAACAATGTGTGAAAATAAATACAAAATGCTATTAAAAAAATATCGCCTGAAATAAAGCAAGGTAGTTTGACCATTCTATTACCCGGTTTCAGAGCGTCACATCTCTCTTGATCTGATTGGATGGTACGAGCCTGATCTGCGCTTCCGGACTCTGGACGCATAAACATTATTCTGTATGGCACCACCCTAACTACATTGTTGTTACATGGCTTCCCTCGTGATGATGGTATTTGCTTCTCTCGCTGTGATCCTCGTTGCGTGTCTGTGTCCCGGTATGTCCGTTTATTAACTATATCCATATACGGTGCCAACTGCCAACAGCACCTGGTCAGCGAAAATATGATACAAGATACGAACATGTCTGCCTCACTGCACTTAATATTCAACTCAATCAGATAATTCGAGTATGACATGGTAGCCAGACTATTGTTTTTTTTGGAACATACATTTTTCTATCGAAATGTAAAGTCTCTCTCTCTCTCTCTGCTTGTTAATGTGTTTTCTGATGTCAATAAGGGCATTCCAGGGTCATTCGAGGACATTCACAGTATTTGGTGAGATGCATTTCTAACCATATATATTGCCAAAACTTTTACTGATCACAATATGGGCATTACATACATCTACATGCCACTTTACGCACAGGATCATGTACAAAATAAATAAATAGTGCAGTCAAATAGCACCGCATCTTCATACACCACATAGACCTAAGATTTCTCTTTAAAAAATGTTGATGTCTCATTTAAAGTAACTTTAACTCTCACATGTCACAAAAAGCCATTCAAAGACAAAATAAAAACACTAATTTATAATATTTGAATAAACATGTTTCTGACCTGTGTCCGTTCTTTACTAGACACCAGACATTTGTTCAGAATGCACCCAGATCTCTCAGCTGTTCACAGCCATGATGGATAATAAAGACACACAGGTGAATGTTGTCTTTATGGGTTTGGGTAGTGTGTGAAATCATAATATGATTATCTTTTGTCATTCAGTAGCAAGCAGAATCTGTTTGATATGTAAAACATAGGAACTGTAGTAATGGAGTAAATCAATATTTAAATATCAGAACAAACCAATTTCCATTAGTTTAGTTTTATTAAACTATTTTGTTGGTGGCTCTTACCTACTGTAATGTGCTTGCTTTTGGTACTCAAATGTGACACTCTACTTCCTCTTTCAGTTCTGCTTAATATAACGAGTATACGCTTGCCCAAACACAAGCAGACAATACACTAACAGATGTTTCTGCAGGACAATACATATAAACCCCTGCATGATCTGTGCCTGCACCTCCCTTCAGAACAACAATCAAGCTGCATTTCACGGGTGAAGACATATTTGCCTCAAGTCCTGCAATTCATTACTAATGACCTGGTGAGATTTATTTTTATTTACGCATGCGTGTGTAAATGGACCAAAGGTGCTTTATAGACTATCAATTCTATTCTTTGTGCAGAATCCTCGTGAAGCCTGTATTGTCCTGGGACTCTGTGCGATCCAGTCAGAGAGTGAACTGGTGAAACGTCCTCAGCCTGCCATTGAAAAGAATATATCCAGCTCTGTGAGTAGAGCACACATGAGCACACAGGTCAGAAGGAGAAAGTTGAAATCTTCTAAATAGATGAAGTGAAACTTGAGATAATTTTCATATGGTATGTGAAAAATGTCTCAGTTACACTCTCTCCAGGTGCAGTTCAGCCCACAGTGCAGCTTATGCTTGTTTGTCATGAAGAAACTGGAGGAAATGCTGCCTACAAATAGGACTGAGGTGAATGTACTCTCATATTACAATTCACTGTTGACATATATTTCAGGATTATATCGCATCATTTGTATGCCACTTTGTTCTCTCCTCTTTTTGCTTTGCAGGAGACTGTGCTCAACCTTATGGGAGAGGTGTGTAATCTTCTCCCTGGAAGTTATAAGGAACAATGTGACGACTTTATCGATAAGTATGGGAAGGAGATAGTTAGCTTCCTCTTATCATCAGCTGCACCACATGCCATCTGTGCCATGTTGCACCTGTGTTTGTTCAAGGAGACATCTCATGTGGGTGAGTGGCATGGGTACTAGGAACTGAAAACCAAAGAGTATTTCCACGATGTTTCTCAACTAATGCTCTGCTGACTCCACAGAGATGGCCCTCCCCTCTGACTGTGAGTCATGCCGTACTCTGACTGTTTTAAGTAGACTCCACCTAGGTCTCAACTCCACTGAACTTCAGACCTCCTCTTTCCTCCAGTCTGTCTGCTTCCACCACCCCAGAGCCATTCCTAAGGTGCCGCTCATGGGATGTTTTGCGGCTTTCCTTCACACATTCGTTTCGAAGATTTAGAAAATTCAGTGCAATAAAACATGAAGTGACTGACAATCTAACCTTTCTTTTTTCCTCTTCAGTGTGAGGTGTTTACAAAACTTCATGGATCCAGGCTGCAGATTTTTTTAGGAAACCAGATGGTTGTCCCAGATGCTTGTGAAGTAAAATATATTTTTCGTTCTTCAGAAAGTTATGCTAGGTGTAAATCTGCCTTTGTCACTAGTACTCCACAACTAAAGACTGGCATAGTGGTGTTCTGATGTCTTAATTCAGTGTAGTTCACTTGTCTCCCCTGTCTTTCCTTAAGAGAGCTGATCTGTGTGCTACTGTGAAAGAATGGAGGCCATGGGGTAAGAACGTTTGTAACTTGGGACCCAGCTACTGGTGCAAAGACATGGGAACTGCTCAAAAGTGTGGTGTAAGTTAATTGGATAAAAGCATAGTATGTTGTGTTTCATTGGCAGGCCGACTAAGGCCCCATTTAGACTGCAGTCACATCCAGTCAAATCAGATTTATTTCTCAAATCTGATTTTTTTGGCCCGACCATTCACTCTGCATTTGCAAGTGACCAGATCGGATCCGTCGCATTTACACTGGCAGCCAAATCTAGCCTGAATCAGATCTGTGCCACATCCAGATTGGAATCTGATTAGTTTAAATAGGTCTAAACACAGACAGGTGACATACAAGTCACATGGAATCTGATTTAGAAGAGGTTGTTGCATTCAGACTGAGACCGATCTCCTCAAATCAGATTTGAAACCACCTCTGAATGTGGCTCAAGTCTTAACTTAAATTCTTTCCCCCACTGAACAGTCAGCTTATCACTAGCAATGCCAGTACTCAGTCACATATGCGGGGTGCTAGTAGCCTGGTATCCAGCCTGCTTCGCTACGTTCGGCGGATTTTCTTTTCTCTCTTCGCTTATCAGTCTGGAAAGCCTCCTATCTCCAAGGGAGGCGGGACATGCCAAAAGCTTCGAAACCTAACGTGGCTTCTGATTGGTCTGTGGTGCGGGGCGGGACAAAGCACCAGTGAGACGTCATAGCAAAGCGCAGCTACTGCAGACAGAAAGCATGGAGGGTGGCGCTGGCTGATGACGTAGGTTGCCTAACGCTACTCTCATTCGTTGGAACAACATCCAATCAGCAACGACGTTGACTACGTAACATATGTAGTTCTAGTGTAGTTCTGCAAAACCTCCCAATGGGAGGCTTTCCAGACTGATAAGCGAAGAGAGAAAAAAAAATCCGCCGAACGTAGCGAAGCAGGCTGGATACCAGGCTAGGGTGCTAGGCCCTCTTATGCCAAGCTTTGTGTACCAAATTTTAAATGATTTGATTGGCTGAGCACGGAATGTTTGTTTTAATTTGTCAATTTCATAACAAATCTATTAAGAGGATGTAGAATAAATCACATTTGTACAGGTGCGAGTCATTCAACAAGATACATTGGAAACATGAGTTTACCTAATGAAAATAAATAAGATTTTTGTGGCTGCCAACCAGAACAAAGTATGAATTAAAAAGTATTTGTTTAATCTAATCTATACTTTAACATCACCAATTTACTAAATTGATTTGTTTATCTTCTACTCTAGAATGTGGGCTTCTGTGAGAAATTCATGTGGAATTAAGAGTGGGAAATCTGCCTGTCTGAATGACCGAAGCTCCAAAACAGTACCTGGAAAAAAAAGAAGTCTTCCATGTATTGCACTGATCCACATTTTAAGACAAAAGCCTTACTTGCTAGATAAGTGCCGTTTCTATCACTTAAATGATTTACCGTAGGTCAAACAACCGAAAGAATACAGTCTGCATGAAATGTGTCTTGACAGACTTTGGTCCAGAAAAGAAAGTCAAGTTTGTGCAGTCTTTACTCTGTATATTAGCATAATACCAGTAGAACTATGAAAAAGCACTGATAACTTAAGTTAATTCATTGTCCCCAATCAAACACTGTAATAAAAACTATGTTCCAAGTGTTGTAAAACGCATTTCTTGTAACTACACTACTACTCATCACTACATCATTTCCAAATGTTAATCCTTAGAATGAAAATATAGAATCCAGTAAGTATCTTGGAGTCAATTTATTTAGCAAATTACAGAGTCAAAAGTTAAAAGTTATGTTTTTCTTTGTCTCATCCTCTGCGGACAAACTTATTCTGAAGCCACTTTCAGCGGTGGACAGGTCTGCTCTTTCTGGACAGTCACCGAAATCCCAGCCTCACTTATGCGCCAGTGTGGCTATTTGTGTCATCATCATCCTCTCTTCTTTTCCATATCTGGACAAGAAATAAACATTTGTTACAAATTTGATACCATAATTATGAAGCGTTCAATGTTTACAGGGCTACCAAAAATAAAGATAAAACTGTTTAATGTCTGTTTGAATTAGTCTCACGAGCTCTTCCAAAATCTTTGGAGACAGTATTTAGATTGTAGAACTTCTGCTTTGTGGGAAATTGTGGGACTCAAAGTGTCTGTCAGAGACTAGTGTAAATAAAATGGTACAACTTGCCTGGATGTAAGCTTCTGACAGTGTAATCATCTGAGGGAGAATATCAGTCACTTGCAAATCCTGCATCTCATACCACTTTCCAGTACCCTGTAAAAAAAAACCTCAGCAATCACATAAATTACAGGTTTCATTATTTTGCTTCTGCTTAGTGGCCGAGAAGTGAGCAGTGTTTAACTGATACCTACATGATGCAAGACGTGTATTCTGTATGCTCCCTCGGTGGGCTTCCCATCATGAACTACATTGGCGACCAGGTCGTAGGTTGTGTGCTTCTCTGTTACCTGGGCTTCTTCAGTCAAATACTCACGGAGGTCTACATTCCTAGTCGGAGCAAATTTTAATGGACAACATTGAAAACATTAATATAATAAAGGACAGGCATAAGGCAACAAGTTAACAACATACATGGTCGCTGAGTCACCCCTCAAGCTAATGGCAATTGAGTTGAACCAGGATCTTTTAAGTGGAAACGGTGAAACAATTTTCACTGAAACAGTGATTGGTTTAAACTTCACAGCATCAATGGATCAGTGTGTGTGTGTGTGTGTGTGTTGTTTTGAGGGTGGGGTGGATGGGGTTTCCAGAAATGTTTATGTTATGTATGACTGCTGTAAAAACCCAATAATAAACATAATTAAGAAAGCATCCCCCCCCCCCCCCCCATCTCTCTCGCCATTTCCTGTCAGCCTACTGTCTGTCCCTTCATAAAAAATATAAAATAAAGGCGAAAGCCACAACAAAAAAAAAAACATTAAAAAAAGAAAGCATCTGGCAATTCCTCCAAATTATTTGGCAACCCATCAGGGGGTCGCAACCTCCAGGTTGAGAACCACTAGTATAAAGAATGGTTTTCATTTGGACTTTGAGTAACTTACGTAATGGGGAAGTTGACAATGGTTGGATTTTTCTCCACAAAGAAGTTGTTCTTGGTGAATCGTTTGATGCAGAAGATGAGATATGGAGGCAGTTTGGTTAACTGGAATTTTTTGAGGAAGTTCTCTTTGTAGGTTTTGTATTCCTGAAATAAAATACATAAAGCACTGCGGTTCACAAATACAAAATAGAATACAATTATTGTAATTATAGCAATCTGGCATCTGCAATAAACTCTACTGTTGCATCTCTTTCTTAATTTGTATTAAAGACCATCTGAAAAGGCTTTTCACGACCAGAATAGTGATGTATTTGATAGTGAAACTGGGTGCTTCCTCAGCCAAACACAGCGATCGAGACTGTGGGGGTGGGTCATTCACTGACTGAAACACGTTCGTTCCACAGATAAATAGTAGATGCCTCATTGGCCAGACTTGAAACTAGCTTTGATCAATCTCATAATTTACTATTTTCTGTCTAGTCCATCTTTTTAAGACTATACTGTAGTATAGTATTCATAGCATAGCCATATAAAACTAGTTATGATAGAGTTGACAGAAAATGGACATATCTATAAGTCTCGTACCTTTTCTGTAATGCCGTTGAATTTGGCCAGGATTTGGAAGAGGGGCACTTGTGGGATGATAAGCTGCTCCTTTTCATCCTTGTATAATGGAGCTGTTGGGAGGTCAAGGGTCAAGTATAGGAAGGTGGACTCAGACATCTCCTCCTGGTATTCCTCCTTCAGAAGCATCGCCTCCTTCTCCTCTGGTGGCTGGAAAATTGACATTGAGCTGAGGACTTAGAGAACTGCTGTAGCCGGGGCACCGATACCCGAGTGGTTGAGGCACATGTAGGCCACATATAGGCTCTGATGGGGCCTGGCGGTTGGTCCCAGGTTTGATTACTGGGCCCGACGCATATTTGCTGTGTCAAACCCCAACCCTCTCCCCATTTCCTGTCAATCCGATTCTACACTGTTCTATCAAAATGGAGGCAGAAAAGCCCCCTTCCCCCCAAAAAAAAGAAAACTGCTGTAGCTTGTTGGGCATGTGTTCTTATATTTTTGAGGGGCGCTAGCCCCTCCTATACACAGGTCTAATGTTTGCCTTTAGTCTGAGTTTAGTTTTGTAAACGCATTGACAATGAAGGGAAATTATGTGTCATTTACGTCATATTGTCTCTTTATTGTTAATGGCGTTTAATGTTTGTACCGTTTGTTTTACAAGACCATTACATCACCTAATCAACATGAGTTAGACTTTAATATATTAGCACCCCTCACTTCACACGGGTGTGATTTATTTTATGGAATGGGAGGGGAAAATACTGCATGGGAAGAAGAGAGATGGCTTGTTTTGAAATGAAATGGCTTATTATAAAGAGAAAAAAGGTATGTGCCAACAATAAAATAAAGAAGACTTTTCACAACACTCATGCTCTAAAGACCATGTCTTCTATTTACTCTAGGACCTGGCTAAGATATGTATGCGCTTCATTTAGCGGAGAATATCTCAACTCTTCTTGGCTAATATGACCGCTGTGAACAACGTGGGAACTGTGAAATTCTCTATCCGGGGCGAAATACCCGGAAATTACCACACCAGACAGCTACTTCAAACATGGCTCTATCTTCTAAACTGTTTGTGCGACAGATTTCCTGAGATGCTCAAAATGGTCAGAATACTCATGTTTGTCATCTTTCCACAAGTTAATGGCAGGGTGGAAACTAGCCGCAATTTGCCAATGACTGCCCATAAATCTAAACAGACAAAGTCCTGTCTAATTGTAATTAATTATGTCAAACTCACTAAAATTGCAGCTGTACGAAAAGCTTGAATGATGCTCTTTATATCTGCAAAGTGTTTGTTTCTGCAAAGTGTTTGTTTCATAAAAGTCCACAGTAGACATGTTATGAGCTACTTTATGTTAAGAAATTCCTTCCAGGTGATTTTTTTTATTGGAGTTTGGAAGCGCTCATTGATTAATCACTCAACAGTCCTGCGTACCACCTGTTTTGAATTTGCACATAATGCAGGAGGCAGCAGGATGTTGCGTTACTGAAAGGGAGCGCTTCCAAACTCCAACACTTGGAAAGAAATCACCTGCAAGGAATTTCTTGACATAAAGTAGCTCATAACATGTCTATGGTGGATTGTTATGAAACAAACACTTTGCAGATAGAAAGAGCATCATTCAAGCTTTTCGTACAGCTGCAATTTTAGTGAGTTTGACATAATTTAATACAATTAGATAGGACTTTGTCTGTTTAGATGTATGGGCAGTCATTGGCAAATTGCGGCTAGTTTCCACCCTGCCATTAACTTGTGGAAAGATGACCGCCGTGTGCATATGGTCTATTGAGTATTCAAACAGGAGTATTCTGAACATTTTGAGCATCTCAGGAAATCTGTTGCACAAACAGTTTAGAAGATAGAGCCATGTTTGAAGTAGCTGTCTGGTGTGGTCATTTCCGGGTATTTCGCTCCAGATAGAGAATTTTTCACAGTTCCCACATTGTTCGCAGCAGTCATATTAGCCAAGAACAGTTGAGATATTCTCCGCTAAATGAAGCGCATACATATCTTAGCCAGGTCCTAGAGTAATTCAGAAGGACTGAATAAAAGACTACTTCAGAATTTTGAAGGTTAAATGGAATTTGAAGGGGCTCCATATATTCAAAAGAATTATAATCAAATATTGTAATCAATCAAATCGCAACTCACCAGATCTGGGTGTGGAAGCTTTTTTGAGAAGATCTTCATGGAGCCTTGAAATACTTTGGTAAGGATTGCTATAATGGTAGGAAAAGAGACATGGTTGAGATTATTTTCATTTTCTATAGCATCAATAGAGGGTATGCACATGCATAAAGTGAGTGGCAAATCGAGTGGCAAAGTGAGTTTAACGTTGTTTAATGCAAACAGATTTTCTGTTTGGATGTATGGGCCGTCTAGGACAGAAAGTAGTTTTTTGCCACAGAGTAGGCGTTCCCACATAACTTCCGGGTATGATGATGTCACGCGCATATTAGTGTGAAATTAGTTTTTGTACTAGATTGTGTAAATGTCAAATACTGTCTGCTTTTATGACTCATGCATTTAGTGTGTGGCTCCTGCCAGAGAAGGAAATTAATGATCCTTCTCAAACTACACTAAGACCAGACTTCTGTATAGGTTAAATAAATTTCCTTTAAAAAAAATTGTACAGATTTTACAGCAAGATACAAATCGCCTTTCACTCACATGGCTTCTTCTTAGTGCCTCCAAGAGCACCATGTAGAGCATTCAAGAACCAAGATAGGAAGTCCACGGCATCCCCTATAGGTCAGAACAGTCAATCATCAACATTGTTTAAAGGGTAAGACCACTTTTTAGAGGTTTGGGTTGTTTTACCTTATTATTAGGGCCGGGACTTTAACACGTTAATTGAGATTAATTAACTACAGAAAAATGTACGCGTTAAAAAAAAATTAACGCATTTTAATCGCACTATTTTTTTCACCGCGGAACGTTGTCACTGGACAGTTTTCAGACGGACCGGCGCACCACCCAGTGCACTGAGTGAAGTGTCCGACCACCAGACAGTTCACCACAGACTGGGGGAAGCCGCTGAGATCACTTTGCTTGTCCCCGTGGATTGGAAATAGGATTTAAAAGGCTATCCGATGATAGCGTGGATTACAGCACAGTTGTGTGCAATTATTCAATAAAGAATTTGCATATCGCCGCACCTCGTCAAGCCTCCAGTATCGGCTCGATGCGAAACATGTTGCACCGAGCCTAGCCTGGAAGCTAACGTCAACAACAATAGCTCTGGTCCATAGCGTAGTTAGGAGTCAGGAGGAGTTCTATGGTACTTAATTTGATCCTTTCCCCTCACACCCACGGAAGTGCAGGCTGTGCAGCCCCTCGTTTTTAGCACAAAAAAAGATGTGAAAGCCTACTTTCCTCCTTCTAACACTATGGATCAGCGCTAACGTTATTCCAACTACCAGTAGCAATTCAAGGACCCGACCAGATGACATGGTTTCTAACTAAACGGTTATGGCCAAATAAAATGTAAAATATGTTATGGCTGTTAGGCTACTGTATGTCCACGGAAGAAACACAGAGGTGCTTTCTTATGGTCATGTCACATATTTGCTGCACCAAGCCCCCCCCCCCCTCCCCAACCCTGTGGAATACATTCCCCAAACTCTCAGAGACATGCCCCCACCATCCAAACCTTCAATATTGCTTTCCCCAGCTATTTAATTCCTTAGTGATTTTCCCCTAATAAAGTTGTTTTTGATTATCATGTCCCCCTTGTAAAGCATTTTTGGGTACTCAGAAAAGCTCTATATAAATTATTAAATTTGAGATATTATTATTACTACAAAAACAATGTTTTATTGCTTAAACTTATGTATTCACTATTCATTGATTCACTAGTATACCAAAATCCATTTGAAAAATAGCTTTCTCACTGTTCTCGGGTCAAATAATGATATGCGATTAAAATGCGATTAATCGAGATTAATTAACTACAAAGCCTCTGATTAATTAGATTAAAAATGTTAATCGATTCCCAGCTCTACTTATTATGTTTAGATGTATGGGCAGTCATTGGCAAATTGCGGCTAGTTTCCACCCTGCCATTAACTTGTGGAAAGATGACCGCCGTGTGCATATGGTCTATTGAGTATTCAAACATGAGTATTCTGAACATTTTGAGCATCTCAGGAAAT
Organism: Electrona antarctica; assembly: GCF_951216825.1. NCBI lineage: Eukaryota > Metazoa > Chordata > Actinopteri > Myctophiformes > Myctophidae > Electrona > Electrona antarctica. The sequence continues at coordinate 31,267,027 of NC_136793.1, read as the reverse complement.
GTCAGTTTAGAAGATAGAGCCATGTTTGAAGTAGCTGTTAGCTGTAGTAGCAGTAGGTGTGGTAATTTCCGGGTATTTCGCCCCCGATAGAGAATTTTTCACAGTTCCCACGTTGTTCGCAGCGGTCATATAGTCCATTGACTTCCATTGTAACGGGGAAACAGCTCTCAAAGTCACTCTTTTAGCACAAACGAACGCAACAAAAGCTGATTCTGACAGTTTATGACATCAGGAAAACTCATGCGGTTTTATTTTTAATAACAAAGGTCAACTTTGTCTTGTTTTGACTAATTTGTGTAGAAAGAAGATCCGGTAGGTATGCCTACGCCGACCGAATCACTGCTGTTCGCGTTGAGTAAAAAACGATCTGATTGGACAAAAACTGTACACCACTTCCTTATTGGAATGATGTTGAGCCACGACGGGGATGTAAACAAATGGATTTGATCTCGTCCGCTTGTCACTAAAAACATACACAATGGACGTGTTTGAGGGAGACACTTTAGAAGAAGTGTCTGTGTCTGGGACTGCTCGTATGCGAGGCTGCAGCTGGTTGCATCTCAAACAGCATGGAGTCTAAAATAGTAACTTTATAAAACTCTTAAAAGACGAAAATAAAACCGCATGAGTTTTCCTGATCCTGATCCTGTCAGAATCAGCTTTTGTTGCGTTGGTTCATGTGCTAAAAGAGTGACTTTGAGAGCTGTTTCCCCGTTACAATGGAAGTCAACGAGCGACTATTTTTTTATTTCTTAAATTGCTAATAAACAACACAACGGAGCGAAATAACTCATGGAATGGAATAGTTTGCCCATAAGGTAAGAAACCCCAAACCTCTCAAAAAGTGGTCTTACCCTTTAATCCTATTACATTGTTTGCATTTACCTTGTCCTCTTATTCACAGCAACTTAGATCATGCAAAACTATAAGATAAACTTTAATTCCTATATCATCAAAATGTATATTTGTTGGGTTAGGCTTAGGAGTCTAACCACAGACTCGCTGATCAGACAGCATTGCACCCATGTGGTAGCCGGTGCCCTGACCATTTGGCTCTCGGATTGGTTTATGTAAAGATAATGTTGCGTAGCCAGATAGGTCTGCCTACTTGAGATAATCTGCGTCAACATTTGCACACATCGCAAACTCAATGTATTAATTTACTGAAAACGAAACCACCAGCTACATGCACTCAACTACGAGGAGAATCTCTCACAGCTCGCTCCTAAGCTGATCACTAGAGCTACTGTTTTTATGTATCAGCACACTACTTTACTATTACATAATAGACAAGATTTTCTGAAGCCGAAGCTAAAAGGTTTGATCTAGCAAACAAGCAACATTATAGCGCACCTTGTTTGGTGATCTGGAAATTCTTCTTACTGCACAGCACCACAGCCTGCAACATCTCATGTGGAGACACATGGGCCTTGAAGTTTCTTGGGTTCCAAAGTTTGCGCATCAGCTCACCAAACCTCTGCACAAGGAGGAACATGATGTCACCCGGTGGCCTGCGGATTCCTCTGTAGTTTTCCTCTTCCAGGAAATAGTTCCGTAGAGGAGGAACATTGGACAGAGCCTTGGGATATTAAGAATGGCCGTCAGTACAATGTGAAATGTTGGTGTCCCGATCCAGATATGGGCCATTAATGGCATTCTCACCTGTAACACCACGTTTGCGTAGTCATTGGCCTTGATGTTGTTAAGTCCTACAATGCCTGGCAAGTAGGTGGTACCATCATAGGCACGATACAGCCTACCCTGCTTGTCCAAACCTGAGATATGCGGCTTTGTGAATGTGGGCTTCAGCACATACTACAAAGAAAGACAAACACAGAGGGTATGTGACTCAAATCTACACAGAGGGTATGTGACTCAAGTCTACACAGAGGGTATGTGACTCAAGTCTACACAAGTACATAATAAAAATGCTAGTGTTGTTCCAATGGCAGTATTGGAAAAGCCGACGATAATGGCTAAAATGCTGGTATCTGCAAGTATGCCAAACTATGCCGATACCACATAGTATGTATATATATATATATATATATATATATATATATATATATATATATATATTACATGATATGTAATTTACATTCAATTAATTTGCACTACTGTTTTTATACTCCTACTGTACTATTGACATTTTTCTAACTTATGGCTGCACTTGAACAATAATGGTAAGTGATATTTTTTGGTTAAAACAAAGTTTTTTTCGTGATAGTAATCATTGCAATAGTTTTTGATCAGTAACAGGAGTCTCCTAATCTCTCCAGCACTTTAATAAACAGCAGACCCAGAGAGAGAGAGTTACTAACATACTCCCATTGTAAAGGGAGTTTTTATTCAACAGGGACAATACAAATAATAATGTATAAAGTTGTAAAAACATGAAAGCGTTGTATTATTGTATATAGGGTTTATAGGCTATAGCCAACTAAGCAAAGGCTAATTTGCAACCCCAGTCCCTGGTTAGGCCTTTCTATATAAATGTGATCTACCACACTAAAATGTAGTTTACAGAAAATAAAATTACAGTACCCATTACATTATATCAAAACAAAGTAAACATAATCACTCAGATAACCAGTCAGAAACTAAACATGTGAGCACAGTTGTCAAAGTCAAAGTCGTACGATTTGTCACACATGTTACCGAAATTTGTTCTCCGCATTTGACCCATCTCTTGGAGCGGTGAGCCGCAGCCAAGGAGCGGTGAGCTGCAGCCGTGCCGCACTCGGGAATCATTTCATTAGTTGATTTGACCCCCCAATCCAACCTATTGATGCTGAGTGCCAAGCACGGAGGCATTGGGTCCCATTTTGACAGTCTTTGATATGACCCGGCCGGGGATCGAACCCTGACCTCCCAGTTTCAGGGCGGACACTAACCACAAGGCCCCTGACTGGTCGATTTGATTTGATTTCAACCTTTGTTCTTTCTAAATTCTATTTCAATGAGGAACTTCCAATGTTTGGAACTACAGGAGGCAACATCCCATTTTGCTGTGAGATAAAAGCGTGACGCAACTCTCTCTCTATGGGTCTGATAAACAGAGCATATTTTCAGGTGGGTTGTCAGTCTTCCGCCAATCAGGAGAAAGTAAAAGTAGATTCATCAGCTTTAATTTGATAACATTCCAGTTCCAATTTTGTCTGCACATTTGTTTGTGTCACTGTCATCACTTCCAGATTCACATTATTCTATGTCCTGTGTGAGTTCTCTCTCCTGATTTGATAAAATCCCAGCATGAAAATGTTTAATCAAGAGCTGGAGGGACGGGGAGACGCCCGTTACTGAACAAACAATCTATAGCAATGACAATGATAGCCCGTCTCCGGACCCCCCGGGTTGAGCTCCTTTGGACCTACCACGTAGGGTCCGGTATCTCCGGCTTCAAGCAACATGGGATGCAATCTGACTTTCCCTGATTTACCCCTCTGCTGCGGTGTGGGTGTCACGCTGACATATTCCAAAAGAACCATATGAACGCTATAGGAGACAACGAACCCTCTCACCCCCCCCCGCGAACGGCTCAGAAGCCGTTAAGTATTTTTAATGTTTGTACGACCGTTTTGGCAGCTCTGAAATTCTCTCTTGTTGACATCCCATTGTACCGCCTCCAGCCTCTCGGTTGGCTAGCTGCGCCTCCCTACGCGCCTCGTAGGCGCAGCTAGCCAACCGAGATGTCAACAAGGAGGGACCGAAGAGAGAATTTCAGAGCTGCCAAACGGTCGTACAAACATTAAAAATACTTAACGGCTTCTGTGCCGTTCGGGGGGGGGGGGGGGGGTGAGAGGGTTCGTTGTATCCTATAGCGTTCATATGCTTCTTTTGGAATATGTCAGCGTGACACCCACACCGCAGCACAGGGGTAAGTCAGGGGAAATCAGATTGCATCCCATGTCGCTTGAATCCGGTGATAAGGAACCCTACATAAAGTCATCAAAATGTCAGAAACTTTAACGTAGGGTTCCGAAAGGAGCTATGACAATGAGTACTATCAGAATATAGAAGTAATTAACACTAATCTTAACAAAACAAAATATCACTTACCCTACCTGTAAACACAATATCAAAACATAAAATTAGTATCTCATCAGTCACTCACTGTGATGTCCTCCAGTGATGAGTCAATGATCTCATAGTTGTCTGGCAGACAGTAGAACTTAAGTGTGTGTAGATTGAGGAACACGTGATGGGTAAACTGCACACTGTGTGTGTAAGCATGAGACTTCAAGCCTCTACCTGTAAGAGACATGATTAAACGTGATTTACAATATCAATCCAGTATGTGATTCTTTGATCCAACATCAAGTGTGTAATAGTATAAATACCTTGAAAGTATTTCCCACATATGAGACAGGCATAGACGTTGATGTGGGAGAGCGAGATTGAGCATAGCTTCTCAAAGTCAAAATCCAGCACACTCCTGCGAATTAAACAACAACTACTTAACACCACAGGCTGAAGACCAGACCGAGTCTGACCAAAGTAACGCTAACTTTAGTGTTTCTAGTCTAGTAGTTCCACCATACCTGTTTATAGTGTCCAGGTAAGGACAGTGGCGGCTTCTAAGGTCTTCTGCGACACGTCCCCGACCTACTTTTATGGACACTAGAAGAACATGAAGTTGGACCAGAGTAAACGTGAATTGTAAAAATTGTAAAATACACGCAGCCAATTCAGTTAGCTAAACATATATAGCTTAGGTAACGCTCGATTACCTATACTAGTGTATCGGTTAGGTGGAGCTATCTCATTGCCGTGTTTATCCTTACCGTTCGTCAAGTACGCGCCTGGCACACAACGTAGCACAAATCGAGCGGCCCTTCATCCTGATGCTACTAATAGCTTACTAGCTAACTAAATTCGCTAATTTTGCCACTGCAACTTACCCCCTTCTTCGTCGTCCTCATCATCGTCCACCTCGACGTCTCTTTGTCGCTTCAAAGACAACATTGCAACAGTTGCTTATAGATAGCGATTAGCGAACTAAATTTACAATCTCTATAAAACAGAAACTACTTGAGTCTGTGTCGAGCAAGTCCACAGATGGACATCGAAAACTCGCGGTAGTGATCGTCCAAGTAGAACTCAACCCGGGGTTTAAGACCGTCGTCTTTAAAGCGACCCAAGTTCAGCGATTAAGTGACTATAGTATGTTATATACCGTGGAATGTCTGTAATTTCAGTGCTACTTATTTGGTCATGAAACAGGATAAACACAAAAATATAAGTGTTCTTAGGGTTAATTCTCTTTACTAACAGTATTATTAGGAGTTAACCCCGGAAGCATTTATAATTGCACAGTAACTTTCTTTTGTGCTGCTTTGTGTGGGTGGGTGCCCTGAGACTGTACCAATTATAAAACTAATGTATACACTGTTCATTAAAGATAGAAGATTTGAACGTATAACGGTATAAATGGATATTTTAGGGGACGATGATGCACATGATGATTTGAAATACAAACGTTCGGGGCGTTTGGACATGAGCCATGGTTTCTTGCACCATATTCGAAGGAACCAGATTGCAAGGTGATTTTTCTGTCTTTCTTGGCTAACGCTGCTAACTAGCAAGCTCACATCGTTTAAACATGTGTTAATGTGGGTTACATTTGATTTCAAAATTCAGTGATAATTATATATAGTTGTTAGACCAACCAAATGTTACTACGCCCACGCATACTTGCTGCGCATGCACACAATGACATCGAGTAGAAGCTCGCATTGGCTGGCTCGCATTGATTATCCTATAATTCTAATTATTTAAATAAATAAATATTAATTATTTTTATATGTTTATATTTTAGTAATGTTATGATAAGGATCAATCGATTGATTGATTATTTATTAAAGTTTGCAAAGACAAGGAAAAAAGGATCAACCAGAAAAGCATTTTGGCTTGTTTCCATTGGTGTCTAACATACTCAATTCATCGAAAAACATGAATGACAGACAAATATACACAATGCTATGCAGAAACATCATATAAACGAGTGGTGAACAAAAATAAAGAAATATGTACACTACTGTCAGTAACCAACTCAGGGGTGGGCGATGTATATCTATGCTGTGCAATGTCCCAAATAATACTGCACAATCCATACAATAATAAAAGGTGAAATCTCTGTCCTGTTTAGAGATGACTATGATAGGGAAGTGAGGCAAGCAAAAGAGCTTCAACAAAGGAGACATACCGGTACTACAACTCCTAGGCGCCCTCGACGCCCTGACATTGAAGTATACCATCCCCGTCGAAGAAGTAAAGATAACTAACTCTGCTGTGTGCTGTCATCTTTGCACTGATGATTTATTGTTGGAACACTTTATTAACAGTTTGCAAACAGTACAGTGGTACGATTATACAATGGTGCTTAAAGGAGTGTGTGTGTGTGTGTGTGTGTGTGTGTGTGTGTGTGTGTGTGTGTGTGTGTGTTTTCATTTCCAGATGGATCAGAGCCTGGCATAGGTGCTGAGACTGAAGAGTGGAATGAAAGTGGGTCAAGTACAGAGACAGAGACCCATGGAACTGAACTATTCTGGCTTGACTACCAGTCAGATTCTGGCACTATTACATCCTTCATTGTCCACAAGGTTTGTACATGCATTTGAATGATGTTTCTGGCTATGTACTGTATGTCAAGTTATTATTTATCATATCATATTTATCATAGCATATCATATCCTTCTGTTGCACATCAGGGAGATAAGCCTGAGAGAGTGGTGGAACGTGTTGCAGAGAAGAACATCTTGGATTCAGCCATGAGAGCAGTGCTAGAGGTTCGAATTCGAAATGAAATGGACAAACGACGAGACAAACGCTGAGCAATATTCTAGAAATAACAGCGATGACAGACAAGCTGGAAGTGAAACATCCAGTGGAGCAGAGCATCATTTGATATGCTCCTGGTAGTCATATCATTGACAAAGCTGGCAGCGTCAGTGACTGGGAAGCGGATATCTCCCAACACAGCTGACTCTTGTGTTCTGAAGGCTCAGTGGCACTGAATTAACAGAGCTTAATGTAGAGTCAGACGGTACAGATTGGGGCCCAACTTTCATTATACTTTACAGTACATTGAACTGTCTGTTACCTCTGACTGTGCATGAGTTTACTATACTGTAGGCTCCTAGGGGAAGTACAGGCTGCAACGACACACCTGAAGATGACTGTCAGTAAACTATTGTTTGGTATTGGCCCAAGACTCCAAACGATAGCCAAGGCTGTGGATACTCTGTAAAATTCAGGAATGAAGTAAACCTTCCTACTCCACAGATCATATGTTCTGTCTCCTGTGTTTACAGAGATTTATAGTTGATAAATGTGATTGGAACTTTTCTTTATAGTGCTGAGAATGGAATGTCATTAGGTATGAATTAGGATTTCACCCTGTTCAATCCTCGGTTGAGTCGGTTACATTTGATGTAATTGGAAATGTCACCCTTTTTGTCAATTAGGAGCATTTAGGTCATGTAGACATGTTTGTTTGAAATTTTCATTGCATCTTGTATTTTTATTTATTTAGGACTGGAAATTTATTTTTGATACTGTGATGTATTTGAAGATGTCATTTCTTAGTTTCAGCTTTACATAAAAAAACTGGGTATATTTGTGTAGAATCTGCAGTCATTCCTTCCGCATGTACTGGATAAACAATTTCTTGGAGACGTTCAGAGACTATTTCAAAGTTTGAGGGTGTTATATTATACAATACAGCTGTTATGAGCATTATATGCAGTTGAATTCTTGTGCTTCATGACTCCGCAACAGTGTGGAAAACAAAAATCATACTAGTGTGAAGTGAGGGGCGCTCTTATCATCATACATCATCTCATTCTGGCCAATCACAATTTGCGTCCTCACTTTTCTGCCCTCGCTTTTATCTTCAATATGTACTTTGCTCAGCCAATCAAATCATCGCTATGGGGTGATCAGCCAATCACAAGCCAATGTTTGTGTTTACACAAACCCGGAAAGCTGGGTAATGGGCATAGGAGAGGCTAGCGCCCTTCAAAAAAAAAAAAGATAAATTAAAGGGCAAGGCAAAATATTGATAACAATAGAAATACAGGGAGATAAGCCATACAAGTAACCAAATCAATATTACTGTATACTCTATATAACATTCAGAAGCTATGTAATTGGCACAGCCACAGTAAGTGGTGGCAGTAAACTCAACTAAACACAATACGGAAAGAATTTACAATCAAATATCAATCTGTACAATCCGAAATTGCAATTATAAGCTAAAGTAGTTTAACAGACAAGTTGTAAATCTATCCACTCTGGTGTGGAATGGTGGATTTATCATTCAATGAGGCAACTGCCTTCTCCAGCTAAAAATAAGTGCAGCATAATGGCCTATATCCTCACTAGGGGGCAGTATGACGTTGTATTGACTATTCCAGCTCCAGGGACCATATACTCAATGTCCATAACCTCTTCAATCACATTTGCTGTGTCCCCTGATTACTCACCTGATTACTATTATTACTTCAAAATGAACTAAATGAACACTATTATAATATAGTCGACTGAACTGTGTTTAAATAGCATTAACTGTTGTTGGATGAAGCATGGTCTTCTGGTATTCTGTTATTACACAAGACATGAAATCCACCTCTGAGACGGAGCCAGGGATGTTGGTAAAAAAAAAGAAAAAAGGGGGGGAAAAAGACAAGTGAATACCGAAAACAAAGTTGATAGAAATATTTGTACAAATCAATTTATCAATATATTTCACCATATAGCCTACGAGTGCCATCGTCATGCATGAAACAGTAAGCTGGAGAACTGGGTTGGTGTGTGTGTGTGTGTGTTTGTGTTAACTGGTCATTATAGTTGGAGAGAACTGGGCAGTGGTCACCATTCAGGGGAGAACTGCACTTCATAACACATTTTAGAACCTATTTCTAATCCCTATATTTTACATTTGAAAGGGTACAATGTCTTTATGACATTCAATACAGATTAGATCTATCCATCATATTTCTTTACAAAAGCGCATCAGTGACCAGATGTCTCCAGTACAGTCAGTTCAATCCCCAATTCTCTCCAGTGCCCACCTAGGTTTAGTGCCCAGTTATCTACAGTGCCCACTTAGATTCATTACGCATGCAGTTCTCTGCTCACTTTGTTTTATCCATATCAGTTGTCATACAAACAAAAATGTATTATTATAATTCTCTAAATTCCGCGCCCACAATTCTGTGCGCACAACTTTGTGCGCAGTTCGGTGCGGCCAAGTCATAAACTGTGATGTATGCAGAGTATGCAGAACTTAATTTTCGTTTACACTTGTCTTACACTGCCTTCGTTCAAAATGTACGGTTTGTGTGTGTGTCTCACTCAGATTGCGCTTGCACATAGACACGTGTCGTCATGCTCTCTAGACGTGAGCACACCAAAGGTGCGCAAATGTCTAGTATCTTACAGAGGTGATGCAGGTTGTTATGGACCCGTCCTCTCCTGATGTTAAACATATAAATAGGTACTGAAACTTGATCAGTAGTGGCCTAAAGGTTAGATCAGTAGTGGCCTAAAGGTTAGAGGAGTGTACTTGTTGCTGGAAGGTTGCCGGTTCGATTCCCCAGAGTCCAGACGATTCCCCAGACCCCCCCAACCCCACTACTGAACAGCCCATGTGCAAGTCACTGAAACTGAATCTTATACAGTTGGTCACTGCTCAGTTGCCAACAGTAGGTTGTACTGGTCAGCTCTCAGGTTTGTGTGCGTGTGTGTGTGTGTGTGACAGTGTCATATGGTAAACATAAAATAAAAATAGAGCTGCAAGCATTTACAGGTCCTCAGTTTTGTTCAGAGAACGTTTCCCATGTTTCCACATCTACCCGATGGGATGGCACTGAGATACTTTTTTAACTCCATTACCAACTTTGAAGGGTGCAATCTCATGTATCTATATGACGTGATTTGTTGTTTACGCCCGGAGTCTTTGGACTCTTTAAAAGCTCGTTGGGAGGGAGACGTGGGTGAGGAGATAACTGAGGAGGTTTGGCGGGTACATGGGTCCTCTACTTGTGCAAGACATGCTCTTAACCGTGTCTACTACACCAAGGCCGGGTACATGGGTCCTCTATTTGTGCGAGACATGCTCTTAACCGTGTCTACTACACCAAGGCCGGGTACATGGGTCCTCTATTTGTGTGAGACATGCTCTTAACCGTGTCTACTACACCAACCATCATGTAGCTTTCTCTATATGCAGCTCCTCCCTGTTTTAGTAGGCCTACCACACTGCAGAATAGTAATAAAAGAAAAAAGAATATGAAGAAAAAAGGAAAACAAACAAAACAGCATTTGAAACACTTGTGTTTTTGGCACGTAACCCACAATCCCCGTCACTCTGTCACGTCACCTAAATCCCCGTCGCTCACCCCAGGCAAGCCCCCCAGGTCATCGTAACATCACGTGACATCAGCCTCCTGGTCACCCCAGGCAAGCCCCCATATGTTGATCGTTCCCCATCCATCCTTCCTCTTCGATGTCTCCCTTTTGAGTGATACCTGTCCATTTAAACCGATTTAAACTCTAGACGGGCCTGCCCCAAAGTTATTTGTGCACCCACGCCAGGCAGTCGGCAAAAACTTCTGAACAGGCCCGAAAATTAAGGCCCGGCCCTACCTGGGCCCTCATCAAACCCTGTACATTCAATACACTGCCCCCGCTGCCACCCTTAGATCTCCATATATGGAGCTGAACTGTTCTGACATTACCTATCTTGATCTGACTGCATCACACCCTGTACACTCAAGATACGCTCTATATATGGCCAGTGCAAGGGCGAGGTGGCCGTGCCGTATAGATTGCTCATATTGTTAATTCACAATGTGTAGGATATAGTGTATCTACATGGTTAGGGCTTATTGCACATTCTATAAAGGAGGACCTCATAATGTAATATTTGTAATCTGCCTTACTTCAAGAGACTTAATTTATTTAAACATTAAACATACTCAAATATTGTGTTTTGTGGTGACTGTTTGAGCTCAAATAGGTATGTACGTATGTATGTAAAATCTATGCAAAGTGTAGTTTACACAACTATCTCTGCCAGGCCAGATGGCCAAAGCTGGGGGTTAATGTTTTCGCCCCTTTCCGTTAGTTTATTTTGTTATGTAACCAAAACAAAATTGAAAATGTATTTGTAGCAAGGATTTGATCTCAATAAAGTAAAAAAAATAATATATATATTTTTAAACTAGACCAGTATAACATTTAAGCTGAAAGTTTGGCTTTTTCTCAGTGTGCAAGTTATAGCCGAGGAGGAGAGACTCATAGAGGATACAGGATAAACAAGTGAAAGTAAGTTACATAAGTACAATACGTTGCATTTGCACTGCCAGTGTCCATAACCTCAGGCATCAACTCAGATGTGTGTTTATGGCGTAGAATTGCGTAAAAACATACTCAAATATTGTGTTTGGTGGTGACTCAAAGCCTTAGGCTAATGTAAGTCTTCCTATACAGTAGTTACATGCCCATTTTATCTGCTGATTTCCGATCAAATAATGCAGTACTGAGCAATAAAATATTAACCTAAATGTGTTCTCATTGTTTTTATACCAATTTAAAGAAAGGTCATCACAAGAATGTCTGGTCAAGTAACATTTTTCAAATCTGCAGTTTAATACTGCTGCCCAGTCCTTTCAAAGAGATATGGAGCAAACACAACTTCCCAGGCCTGTGATCAGTAGGAGAGGCAAACTGTTCTTGACAAAAGCTACTACGATCCATCCTTTTAGAGAGAGAAAAAAATTAATTTGATCCCCACCATCATGAAAGATTAACTCAATGTTTTCATCAGTGCATGAAAAATGCTAACTTTATCCTGGGGGCACATATCTTACTAAGTCTTACACAAACCAATCTCAAGGAGGAGCACTCTCTGTGATGTTATTGGTGGAATTCAGACACTCCCCTTTGGATTCACATACCCTGCTCCAAGTTCCAACTGACTTCTCACAACATGTGACTGATGTTGTGAGAGTGTGTTTCCACGTCACTTACTCCACTGCTCACCAGATTATCTCCACTTTCCCCATTTCCCAATTGGCTAAAAGATTTCCAACCCAAATCAACTACTTTGTTCCCCCTCAGTATAGTTCCAACTTCCACATGATCTATTATGCAACAGGCTTGGAAGTCAGCAAGATGTTTAGCCTAGCCTTATTTAATAATAATAATAATAATAATAATTATTATGTTATGTATTATTTTCTATCTTTATTTCAAACTCAGGGGGGATCCATATCACAATTATAGAAAACAATAAAATAAAAAAAATGCGCATATCCAGTCATGTTTGCCAGTCTTGATGAGAACCTGACCGAACTGCATGGATGTACTGTACTATGGTCATTTGAACTGCATGGATGTACTGTACTATGGTCATTTGTACTATGAACTGCATGGATGTACTGTACTATGGTCATTTGAACTGCATGGATGTACTGTACTATGGTCATTTGAACTGCATGGATGTACTGTACTATGGTCATTTGAACTGCATGGATGTACTGTACTATGGTCATTTGAACTGCATGGATGTACTGTACTATGGTCATTTGAACTGCATGGATGTACTGTACTATGGTCATTTGAACTGCATGGATGTACTGTACTATGGTCATTTGAACTGCATGGATGTACTGTACTATGGTCATTTGTACTATGAACTGCATGGATGTACTGTACTATGGTCATTTGAACTGCATGGATGTACTGTACTATGGTCATTTGAACTGCATGGATGTACTGTACTATGGTCATTTGAACTGCATGGATGTACTGTACTATGGTCATTTGAACTGCATGGATGTACTGTACTATGGTCATTTGTACTATGAACTGCATGGATGTACTGTACTATGGTCATTTGTACTATGAACTGCATGGATGTACTGTACTATGGTCATTTGAACTGCATGGATGTACTGTACTATGGTCATTTGAACTGCATGGATGTACTGTACTATGGTCATTTGTACTATGAACTGCATGGATGTACTGTACTATGGTCATTTGAACTGCATGGATGTACTGTACTATGGTCATTTGAACTGCATGGATGTACTGTACTATGGTCATTTGAACTGCATGGATGTACTGTACTATGGTCATTTGAACTTTAACTTATGGACAGTGTAATGAGAGGCCAGTAGTGGATGTATTTGTAGCAAGAACATCCTGGAATGTCCTAGAATGTTTGGCGTCAAACATTCCATTGTATTGCATTACAAGCTTTTACAATAATGATTTTGCAAATTTAACATGGCCATGATTGCTTTATTGTGATAAACATTATTTGGTTATTAAGCAGTGTGTCCACCGTTGTACCTTTTATCAACATGATGGCATTAGTACTGATAAGGCATTATTTAGTACACTTCAATTCACTGCAAAAAGTGAATTGCAGATACTCCCGCGCTCTCAAAAATAGACTTTTTGAATAGAATTTTCTGACATTGACGTAAAAAGAATCATGTAAAATACGAAATGAAACAGATGCCTCATTTTGATTTTTACAATTCTTTTAATTTCTGTTACAAAATCTGAAATCAATATTTGCTTAGAATTTGACTCATGTGGTCAAAATAAAAATCTTGCCGGTATTTATATTCACATCTTATTATCGAAAATACTCAAACGCTACAATATAAGAGCAAAAGGTGTCTTGAAAGAAACAAATTACATTATAAAGTACAAACTCCAACTAATATTGCATCATACTGTCTTCACACTGTAACAGGCAACCCATCCCAACAGCTGACTAGCCACATTCTGACCGTCAAGCTATGACATTACCCACAGCTGACACTTGGACAATCCATTTCTTCTCTGTGAAGTGTTTTAGCGGTGAAAAGAATAAACATGATCTTTGAGTCCACGACATCTTCAGAAGATCTGTACTCTTCTTTGCAAACATTTGTTGTGTGAAGGATATGCTGCTACACACAGTACAAAGATTAATATTAACGTGACTGACATTAGCACAGTTCATCCAAAACATAAACAACACAGGCCATACAGTATTCAAAAGTTGATCACCACCAGAACAGAAAGGAGTCAAAGACTTATTTGAAGCATTCTCTTGCTCTACATGTTTAAACTGTAAAATACTATGAAGTTGCCACTTGCCACTGTGAATGGACTGATGAGCTTTCCCTTTCAAGGTTGTGGCAGTGTAACCCAAGTGAAGCCCCCCACATTCAGAGTTAAATATAGCATTTTGACAGAGCCAGTTTGCTAGTGAATAGACAGCTGCTACTGTCCAAGTGTTGTCAATTAGTGACACAAAATTGGAATGTCATGGTGTTACTTGACCTAAATTCTGTTCTTGGATACACTGTAAATGTACTGTATATGTAGCTACTGTTACTACAAAATGATGGTCGCCAAGCTTTCCGAAAATGAAGTACTTCCTTAACGTATAGTTATAAAATGACAATGATGATTCATAATAGATGATAATAAATGAAGACATTGAGGGCTCCTCAACGTTGTCCAGGCCAAGTTGAGAGAATGAACAGGGACCCCGACTACATAATTGAATACAATTATGTTGCAGATTAGACTTTTTCAATTACTTGTTTGACAGCACTGTCATTAAATTAATGTTTTTTTGTTCATGTGTATTTTCAGACATTTACCCTATTAAACCCTTAAACTTGAACGTTGGCTCTGTACTTGGTCTGCCCTTTGTCCCCTCTACACCAATCCTCCAGCTTTTGCAGATCTGCTATTATATTATATATAGCAAGAGTTTGGGAGGCTTCCCGAAGAGTTATTAGACCTGTACACTGAAACATCCAATACCCCTCTAAGAGGTGCCATGACAGCATACGTGGAACTTCCCAGTTAGGCGACTATCACACAAAAAGAGATACAATTTCCAGATAAAATCACGTAACCACAGAAACTAATGTAGAGGATCAAGTTTTTGGACTGCAGGGGACAACAGGTCTCTCAACATGCTTGGCATGTTTCTTTACTTAGCTCCATGTTTCTGTGCCAGTGTTAAAAAGCAAGCAAGCACAGGGTTAATTTCAGTCCAATGAAACTCTATCTACCAACAGTATGTATAATACAATGAGCTCATGGAACACAAAGTTCCATTCATTATTGTACAAAGCTGCTAAGAGTTCTGTAGCAAATTAACAGCCAGCCAACAAATTATCAAATTTACAGGATTATTCAGAATATACAGTATGTGTCATAGAAACTGGATTTGGTTGTTATTCTGACAGGTTGTGAAATAAAGCTATAACCCCATATGAAAAGGTCACATGTCATGGGGTGCAATAGCCACCAGGCAACAAAACAAACAACATTTTTTGTGTAGGCTAATGAGGCTAACTAGATAAGGTATTAAAGTGAAACATTAAATTGTTACTGGTTCAATTTTACGTTCTCTCTTGTCAATGTTTTCCCAAGGTGCGGTGACAAATAAGCTTTACATATTTTCTATTACTTTAGTTCCTAAACCATATTTGTTCATGTTAATATTTTAGTTTGGTTCATTTTAATGTGCCCAAAGCACAATTATTTTTGCAGACAGTAGTACAGTGGTGGAAAGAAATTACATTTACTCTACTGCACCCGAGCACAATTTTAGGTACTTCCGAGTATTTCTCTTTCTTTTACTCGCCCCATTACCCATTTCGGCCATTTTAAATCTACTAGCTCATAACCCGTTGTTACGCATGTCGTTACATTTATTTTATTTTTAAGTTTGTAGCAAAATGCTAAAACAACCAGGGATAGTGTTTTAATTTGAAATTCAACCAGGTATGTCGGTTTTGTCCGACCGGTTGTGGAATGTGGATTTTACAGACTTAGCTGCTGTAAATACAATAATTAATCAGAAATATGTACGGTGAAATTAAGGCTGTGTATGCCTCAATTCAAGGAATACAATCACATCACAAAACTTATACAGTAACATCGAGTTGGCACAAACGGACATTTATGTATTCATAAAACCGAGCAAGGACCTGCCTTATGTTTTGGTGGGCATTACATTGGGTGTAAACATACTGTACAGCCTTAAATTCATTTGTATCGTCTTATGTCTCACAGCATCCTCTTGACAACCTAGATTCTCTGTGGGGTTCAGGTCAGGCTAGTTGGCTGGTCAGTTCAGCACAGTAATACCATGTAGGCCAGTCAATCTAAGCTAAAGAGGCATGACTCAAAATAAATTGCAAAAGGAGTCAACACAGCCATCTATCAGGATATTTTAGAACACTTTGTGCTTCCGTATGTTGACAGGCTTTATGGAGATGCCGATTTTCCTTTCCAGCTTGATTTGGCACCTGCACGCAGTGCCAAAACTACTAGCAAAGGTGTACTGACTATGGTATATACCCATGGAGAATCTAGGTTGTACGGTCAAGAGCAGGGGTGCCCACTTTCTTTTTTTACTCGTAAGCCGCTTTCAAAATTACCAGCTCAACGAGATCTACCCCAAAAAAAAAAAATTATCCCATTGCTGAAATTTGTTTAAAAATGTAGGGAGCTTTGGAATAGTACAGTAAGACATGAGACATGCACACTTAAATGAGAAATAGAGAAAATGGAATTGGTAGTTTTTTTAATATATATATATATATATATATATATATATATATATATATATCTCTTTGTAATGCTACTGGCATTTTTGTACAACACTCTTGTACACATACGTGTACATCTGTAATCTTGTAATACAAAGTATTGCATTGTGGGTTTGAGCTGACAGGCCCTTTTCGATGTCAATCAAGTCACCTTAAGGTCAAGGTCACTGTACCAGACAGTGGCCTTGAGGTTAGTGTGTCCTCCCTGAAACTGTGAGGTTCGATCCCCGGCCGGGTCATACCAAAGACTGTAAAACTGGGACCCAATGCCTCCCTGCATGGCACTCAGCATCAAGGGTTGGATTGGGGGGGGTCAAATCAACTAATTAAATGATTCCCGAGCATGGCACGGCTGCGGCTCACTGCTCCAAGAGATGAGTCAAATGGAGAACAAATTTCACTGCGGTAACGTGCGAGACAAATCGTATACGACTTTGACTTTAATTCAAGTGGCAGATGTGAAAGTGTTTTTATATTTAAATTATATTTGTAGGACCATGCCATGTGATCTGCAGCCTTTGTGATCTACTGGTAGATCGCCATCTACCTTTTGGGCACCCCTGGTCAAGAGGAAGGTGTGAGACAGAAGACTCAATAAAAATGAATTACGGCTGCTATCAAAGCAAACCTGGGCTTTCACCTAAACAGTGCCACAGGCTGATCACCTCCATGCCACATTTGATGAAATATTTTGTTCAAAAGTAGCCCATACCAAGTATTGACTGCATACATTAATATACTTTTCAGCTGGACATTTCTGGATTAAAAAGTTGTCTCGTAAAATATTTTGAGATGAGTTTTTGATTTATGAGCTGTATGCCATAATCATCAAGATTAAAAAATAATTTGTGCAATGAATTGAGAATATATGAAAGTTTCACTTTTTGAATTATATTACAGGAGAACATGATTTTTTGCAGAATAGTCACATTTTTTGAGGAGCTATATACACACACATACCTCAACAAAACAATAAATCTAATACATTTCTCATAGACTAACCACATGGCATAAAGAATAGCGAAATAGCCACGCTCGTCACTCACATTGTGAACTTCTGCCATTTTCACCTTTTCTCTTAAGAATCCTTCAACATTATTCACACGCCATTACACATAACTATAATGTTACTATAAAGACAATGACAAAGTGTGTAGCAGGAAAGTAGCCATTTATTAGAACCAATATAATCAGAACATGAGGAAAACTGTATCCAATCCCTAGACAAGCATAATACAGTACAAGCTACTCTCTGGAACTTGGACGCATGTTGATAGGAGGGGGATTGATAGAAAGTGGTTCAGCTCAAGGGTGGGGAAAAGAGGAAATAGAAAAGGCACTCTTACGCTCACCGTAGCAAACAGGACGACCTCCCGACTCCAGAGTGGTAAAGGGGAACAAAACCAAATCTTGAAACCCTATCCAACACACAAGATGGCCATGTAAACAAGGCTGGTTTCTCTGTACAACACCAGCCAAACGTCGCCATTCAATCCACGAGGACAGGTGAAGGCCAGAACAGTACAAGACGTGTACAGGGACTTCTAATTCCCCACCCCCCCCCCACCCCCGCCTCAAACAAATACCCATTCCAAAACGGCAAAATATTTCACATTAGACAGTGACAATTCCTTGTGGAGGCACACCAAAGCTTTTCTGTAGGACACTTTGGAACCACAAGAGAAACACTGAAAAGTAATGATCATCAAGTAAGGAAACCATGTGTTAAAAAGCTGCCATCTGAATCCTCAGCTTCTCTGTATCCACACCAAGTTTCAGAGAACAAATAAATAGTGTCATGTTTAGATTTCTGTTCAGCCAATAAGAACATTGTGGAATACAAAACACTCCTTCAGGATAAGGATGGGAACCAGGTTTCTCTGTAGCTACACCTGCCATCAATCAATATTCCTAAGGAGTATATGGGAATTCCATCAATTAAAAAGATGGGACACTAAAAGAAACAGCGGAGTAGTTTAAAATTGAATTTCAATTATAAGACCATCCAAATTGTCCCCCAACAATCAAGTATAACAAATACCCCTCCAGATCAGAGCAGTGACACAGCAGCCTCTGACTTTTCTGTATTACGTCAGAAAACAGCAAAGATCTGTTGGGGCATGCGAGGCCTTCCACCCTCAGATTTTGGATCGCTCCCCAGCCCGCAATGCATAGCATTTTTCTGGAAAGAAAAGCATCAACCCTTGGCCCTTTTATTGTGCCATTCTAGCATCCTCCACAAAAAGACTGAGAATAAAGCTCAGATAAAAATAAAGTTTGGGAACAACCGTACCAGACTGACATGGGGGAATGTTGAGAAAATTAAACTACTGGAAAAACTGCATCGCTTCTCTAGGAAAAGGCCTTACAGATGATGATGCCCTGTAGATTCCCTACCAATAGCACCAGTAAATTAAGATGGGTACTGTGATTAACCTTATGGTAACACCAGCACACTGGAACACAAGACTTCTGATATTGACCCAGAATGTGGAATGCCCAGAGTGAACAACCAAACTGCAGCTACGCGGGGTCTATCACTGGGAGAGAGAGAAGGGAAATCGTATGCGATTTGTGTGGAATTCAATCTTACTCGTCTTTTAACATCAAAATTCTGAAACATGTGTCCTTGAATCTAGAATCTAGTACGACTCTACAAACGGGGAAAAGAGCGACAAGACAGGAAGGGAGGTGAAGAGAGAAAGGGATAGACAAGGGTTTAACTTATGCCATTATGAGAGAGGTTAAGTGCGTTTCACCCCCGGGATCTTGTAGGCTTCTCTGTAGTATACACCAACAAGCCTGGGGGGAAAGCTTAACAGGTTTAGTATTTGAGTTTTTTGGGCACCTCCCATGGGAAGGAGTCCCGGCCAAAGTGGCCGTAGGCTGCAGTCCTCTGATACATGGGCTTCTTCAGATCCAGCTCCCTGGAATACATAATCAGCACATTTAGCAGCAGTCACCTGAAGTGAACTTAGACGCATGTATCAATACTCACAAAGGCAGAATGCTCAAATCAGCCAGTGGGGAGTGTCAAGAGCCACAAAAGAAAACCATAATCAAAGAGGTTTATAAGACCATCTGATAAAGAGAAGGAGACTCATGAAGCTTTGACACTTACCAATACCATGTCAACCCAACTCATCCTTGAGCAGTGGGGACTGCGGCTTGCAGATGGAAAGCACACTGGTCCCATTTAAAAAAGGCAGTCTATTTGAATGTGAGCTAGAAAGCTTGAACATGCTGGGTACCTTATATGTCTTTATAGTCACTCACATGCACTACACCTGTCATACTGCATTAATCAGTTTTAATTTATTCTTAAGTTTACTTATTGTTTCACCCATGTTTATATCATTCTTCCTCTGTGCTATAGCTCTGGTAGTTTCAATGTGGTCATACTGCAAATAAACTGACCCTGCCTGTTAATCAAAGACACGGAATGCCTTTTGATTCAATTTACCCTTCAACACTAGCCTATATACACCTCTATAGTAGCAGAGCAATACAAAGCTTTAATAAGCCTACAGAACCCAAAAATCACCAGGAGTTGCACAAGAGGGCATTACGGTCATTATGCAGATCAAATTGAAATACAAGGAAAGGGTAAAGTATTTGAAACGTGGCTGCAGCAGTTCAAGCAAAATGGCAAGACTGTAAAGCATAAGAAAGAATGAGCCGCGAGTTTCTGATTCAGTGAGAATCTCAGACGATATACATTACCTCACAATGACCCCTGGGCGGAGATCAAAGTTCCTCTTTACAATGTCAAGCAACTCTCTCTCACTCTTGTTGGAGGTCCCATAGTGGAAGATGGAAATGGAGAGGGGATGGGCAACTCCAATGGCATAGGCTACCTAATAGAGCAGATGTGCATATTTGTCACACACACACACACAAGTTTGCCACCGCATATTACTCCAAGAGGCAAAGCCCAAGTCTTTAAATAATGCCTCACCTGAACCAACACTCTCTTACACAGCTCAGCCTTCACCAGGGACTTAGCCACCCAGCGAGCAGCATATGCAGCAGACCGATCTACTTTAGTGTAGTCCTTCCCAGAGAAAGCACCACCCCCATGCGCACCCCAACCTCCATACGTGTCAACAATGATCTTACGCCCTGTCAGGCCAGCATCTCCCTGTAATGAAAAGGGTAAGAGGTTGCAATTTCAGTGGCTGACAAGGATGCTTAAAATAGTTAAACATTAGCCAGGTTAGTTTTAGTCATACCATAAGTAGCTGTAAAAACATTGAAGTCATAAACGTACCTGGGGGCCTCCGATCACAAAGCGTCCGCTTGGCTGCAGATGGTAGATTGTGTCATCATCCAGGTAGATGCATGGAACAACCGCCTTGACGACCTTCTCCTTTAGGGCATCTCTCATCTCGTCCAAGCATACATCTTCATCGTGCTGTACAGAGACAACAACGGTATGCACACGCAATGGAAGCATGGCACCACGGTCCTGGCGGTACTGAACAGTCACCTGTACAGAATGTAAAATTACAGGGGTAAATTAATTGCACACACATACTTTCAAATGTGCAATCAATCCCCCCCCCCCCCTCCTCCTCACACACACCTGGGTCTTTGAGTCTGGACGGAGCCAGGGCAGTGTGCCATTGCGGCGCAGTTCTGCCAACTTGGCATTCAGCTTGTGGGCAAGGACAATAGTGAGCGGCATACATTCCACCGTCTCATCAGTGGCATAGCCAAACATCAGTCCCTGCAGAAGAAAGACAAACTGTTGGATCACCGTGGCTGCGCATCCTCAAACTCCACCAATAAGTCAGTAAACCTGCATCAGATTTTAGCCACCTTCCCTGCCATCCCCATTTTGGTAATATTATAGGAAAAATAAATATGATATTATATATAATAATAGCCCTTCTACAAGCTCACAATGTGTTTAGCGACACATTGTGACCTTGTAAATCGGCAATGCACGCTGCATGTCTGGTCAACAGACTACTGACCTGGTCCCCTGCCCCAATGTCCTCCTCGTTGCGATCCATGTGAACACCTTGGGCAATATCAGGAGATTGCTGCTCCAGAGCCACAAGAACATTGCATGTCTTGTAGTCAAAACCTTATAACAAAACAAAAATTACTGAAACCTGCAAGACAATTCAGGGAAGTGCAAATTAAATAAAAGTGCCCAAAATGTACCATACCTTTGGAAGAGTCGTCATATCCTATGTGGCGGATTGTATCACGAACAACCTTCTGATAGTCCACTATGGCACGTGATGTCACCTCACCTGCCAGGAGGATCATCCCGGTCTTGGCAACTGTCTCTACAATCGTTCAAAGGAGGGGCATTTGTGAATACATAAGATGTATTCACAAATACCCACATAAGATGAATACATAAAATGTATTCACAAACTACACAATGCATGAACAAACATCTGAGCTATCCTTCATCCGATGTGATTCGTGTACAGTGGCTGTACAGGAGGGGGGGGGGGGGGGGTTTCCAGGGAGTCCCTAGGTCAATTATTGATATTTAGTAAACAAACAAACCCTTTAACTCAAGAGTGTACCCAAACAGTCCATTTGGTTCCATTAGTACACTTTCAGCGTAATGCATAGTGGCCTAATGCATACCAAACTTTAATGCATAGTGGCCTAATGCATACCAAACTTTAATGCATAGTGGCCTAATGCATACCAAACTCTAATGCATAGTGGCCTAATGCATACCAAACTTTAATGCATAGTGGCCTAATGCATACCAAACTTTAATGCATAGTGGCCTAATGCATACCAAACTCTAATGCATAGTGGCCTAATGCATAGTGGCCTAATGCATACCAAACTCTAATGCATAGTGGCCTAATGCATACCAAAGTCATAATGCATACCAAACTCTAATGCATAGTGGCCTAATGCATACCAAAGTCATAATGCATAGTGGCCTAATGCATACCAAAGTCATAATGCATAGTGGCCTAATGCATACCAAACTCTAATGCATAGTGGCCTAATGCATACCAAAGTCATAATGCATAGTGGCCTAATGCATACCAAACTCTAATGCATAGTGGCCTAATGCATACCAAAGTCTAATGCATAGTGGCCTAATGCATACCAAACTCATAATGCATAGTGGCCTAATGCATACCAAAGTCTAATGCATAGTGGCCTAATGCATACCAAAGTCATAATGCATAGTGGCCTAATGCATACCAAAGTCATAATGCATAGTGGCCTAATGCATACCAAACTCTAATGCATAGTGGCCTAATGCATACCAAAGTCATAATGCATAGTGGCCTAATGCATACCAAACTCTAATGCATAGTGGCCTAATGCATACCAAAGTCATAATGCATAGTGGCCTAATGCATACCAAACTCTAATGCATAGTGGCCTAATGCATACCAAAGTCATAATGCATAGTGGCCTAATGCATACCAAACTCTAATGCATAGTGGCCTAATGCATACCAAAGTCT
The DNA here is from genome assembly GCF_951216825.1 of Electrona antarctica. Classification (NCBI taxonomy): domain Eukaryota; kingdom Metazoa; phylum Chordata; class Actinopteri; order Myctophiformes; family Myctophidae; genus Electrona; species Electrona antarctica. Next base: position 31,243,918 of record NC_136793.1, on the reverse strand, counting down.
AATGCATAGTGGCCTAATGCATACCAAAGTCATAATGCATAGTGGCCTAATGCATACCAAACTCTAATGCATAGTGGCCTAATGCATACCAAAGTCATAATGCATAGTGGCCTAATGCATACCAAACTCTAATGCATAGTGGCCTAATGCATACCAAACTCTAATGCATAGTGGCCTAATGCATTGCATACCAAAGTCATAATGCATAGTGGCCTAATGCATACCAAAGTCTAATGCATAGTGGCCTAATGCATACCAAAGTCTAATGCATAGTGGCCTAATGCATACCAAAGTCATAATGCATAGTGGCCTAATGCATACCAAACTCTAATGCATAGTGGCCTAATGCATACCAAAGTCATAATGCATAGTGGCCTAATGCATACCAAACTCTAATGCATAGTGGCCTAATGCATACCAAACTCTAATGCATAGTGGCCTAATGCATAGTGGCCTAATGCATACCAAAGTCATAATGCATAGTGGCCTAATGCATACCAAACTCTAATGCATAGTGGCCTAATGCATACCAAACTCTAATGCATAGTGGCCTAATGCATACCAAACTCATAATGCATAGTGGCCTAATGCATACCAAACTCATAATGCATAGTGGCCTAATGCATAGTGCCTAATGCATACCAAACTCGGGGTCCTTGAATTAAACCATTCAGAAGCATTGCAGTAGAAAACAGGAGCACCATTTTCCTTACCACACGCAACTTTGGCATCGGGATCTTGCTTGAGGTGGGCATCGAGTACCGCATCACTGATCTGATCACAAATCTTGTCTGTAAACAAGAACCACAGTGTAGTTATAAAACCGTGCAACCACTATATGCTTGCACACAGGCAACTATAAAGCTCAGTCAATGATGACGCTTTATGGATTCGCGGAAAAGTCAGGGGAGGCTGGTTGTTTTTTAGCGCCATCCGCACATGTTCGCAGTGGGAGTGGCTGGAGGCCTTCCTTTCCTCCTCCGTCGCCATTTCAGCAGGCCGGGTGCACGTGCCGCGGGTAACAACATCAACCCGAGCCAGTGGAACGTGAATACACCAAATCGTAGATTTGGCATTTAACAGTGTCATTGACATAAACGAGCGTACCTGCGATCGCTTCCTGTCGACTCGGTATACATGTTTAATCCTTGTCGCTAACCGCAGGGCCAAATGAGACTCATTAATACCAAACAGAATGTTACTAGACGAATAACAGAACCGTTCGAGATCTATCCATTGTTTAGAAAAACATTGTGATAGTTGTGGTAGTGAGTATTCGGCTCACTGGGTCTCACATAAACCACGCGGCAGGATTATCTAATTTAGCTACGATTAGCTAGCGGAGGTTAGCTTTCACAAATCTGCTGTCCAACCTACTAGCCTACTACCCGCCTATAAAAGATTTAAGTGGCAATGTTTTCACCACAGTCTTTTGTTTTCTTCGTTCGTTCATTCGTTTTTGTGTGTGCCCAATGTCCATTAGAAATAAGATACCAAACGCATGAAGCCAATGTTTTATTTTGTACACACAATTATGCTGCGTGTCTTACCAGGATGTCCTTCTCCGACCGATTCTGAGGTGAACAAGAAGCAGTCTTCCTCAATGAGAGAGTTATGGAAACCGTTCATTTGTCCGTTCATCATCGTTCACGCTCCTTATTTTGTTGTGTGAAATATATAAATGCTATCTTCGCGACCTAATGCGAGCTTCGCACCGTTTTTACTTTTTACGCCTTGACTTGACTGTTTAGTTCCCGACCCTGTCTGCTGCTGTATGCATGAACGCGCCAGTCATTGCGCAGCGCTCCACTATTTAAGCAGTGGAGAAGACGCCGTTGACGTCACAGCCAGGGGGCCATACCATTTCCAACACGGAAGGGAGGGAAAACAGTGTGATGTAGTGCTTGTGTGGGATACAGCACGCCTTTGAAGTCCTGCTCAGTCAGCATCCACAGTACATCAGCGATTAGTTTTTACCAGTGGTTACACAACTTTTTAATTTCAAGGACCTCCATAACTCTGAGTCTGAGAGTATACAATAACTGGTCTGGACCCGTATGGTTCACATGTGTGTAACTGTCAACACGTTGTCTCTGAGTTGCAGACCTGTAAGGGTCTATTTGGACCATTGGACCCCTCTGCCCTCAAGTAACCCTGACCCCACTTTGAGAAGCACTGGTTTACCATATCAAGTCCAAGAGTTCACTGAGTCCTCTCGCCACACACACGCACAGCACAGCACAGCGCACACACACACACACACACACACACACACACACACACACACACACACACACACACACACACACACACACATACACACATGTAACCCAACATTGTAATTACAGGCCATTGAGCAGACGTTCTTATCCAGTGACTTAAGTAGGCCCTACAGTTTGGGTTACAGGTGTTTTATGAAGAGAACGACCCAAGTCTTCAGGACTGCAATCATAAGTCCTGTCACTTTATTGCAATATCTTATAAATTAGTTTCCTATACCTGTGTAGTGCGTAGACATGTGTTTTAATTTTCATAATCTCTGGCAGAGGTGGACAGAGTACTCGACCCCAGTACTTGAGTAAGACCTTTACTCCACTACAAGTAAAAGTAGCTCAGTGAAAATGCTACTCAAGTAAGAGTAAAAAAGTACTTGCTTTTAAATGTGCTTAAGTATTCAAGAGTACATGCTTTTAAAAATACTTAAAGTACAAGTAAAAGTAAATTTCTTATTTTTCACATCAACAAATTGCTGTAATGTTTTCACAATTCATTTATAGGACCTTGTAACTCTTGTTTCAGAGAAGTAACTCTGAAACCACCTGCACTGCATGCACTGATGTGCTTGCTTATAGAACCACTATGTTGTTGTAGATCTTAGTATAACATGATTATACTTTCCCTTTTTGATCCAATCTACAAAAGGTAGTTGGTTGTGCCGATCGTCCCCTCTTAACAACAGTATGAACACCGAGTGAGAGTAGCCCTGCCGCCGCTGGTGAGCAGAGGGGGAAGACACAGACACGGCTAGTATGAGAGCCGAAGTGTGTATGAAAAAAAATCTCACTCGTGTGAAGTGAGTGCCCAGTGTGGCTGCCACATGACGTCACGCATGCTGATTTTTTAGGGACATTTTTTGGGTTTGCCCTTAAATAAGACAAACATTAAAAGTCCATAGACAAAACAGCCAACCTAAAAGTACTCAGTACGCTACAGCCAATTTACTCAGAGTAAAAGTAAAACATTTGTCTTGGAAATGTACTCGAGAGTCCGTCCGTCTGCCCATGTTATACTACCATACATAGGACAATCTTTAATCAGGGTCATATTTCTTGTGCATACTGACAGCAAAACAAAGACAAGCACCTTAATTCCCTTTTATTCCCCAAATCTATCAATGTCATATTTATGAATTCATAATCACAGAGCAATCATCCTGACAAAGGTATGGTATAAGAGTCCATAATGGACAATAACTAGCCAATTGCAGACATGCAGAATGGGCAGTGATGCTGCTGCATCGCAAATGTATACTTCCAATATTTATGTGTGTCAAATATTTTATTTGCACTAAGCACACCTTTATAGTTCTCCTGTTCGTGTTCCTACTATGACACCTGAATTTGAATATTCGCTTCAAGATCTGGGTTTAATCTAGCTAGGTTTAATCTGCAGCTGAGTCATTCAATACCTCCCTGATTGGTGCTCATGCAAGATTTGGATTGTCGCAGGATTGGGGTCCTCCTGCGACATACTAGCATCATGTCAAGGCAGTGTACTACTACTTGTACATCAAGCTGCCTCACGCTAAGCAAATATGAGATAGGCTCCTGACCTATGAGCCACATGGCTCAGGAACCATTTGTTCCCAAGCCTACTAGCCTCCAGAGAGGAACAAGATTGTGGCATATGAACATTTTGTAGACAGAATATAATTGCATTTCAATTCAAAAACATGGATCAATGCATCTAGGTTGGGCATGATTGATATCTTGAGTTACAATTGGTTACAAATTTCCATGCTTGTTTACCATCCACAGGTAAAACTCTAGAAGATGTTGAATATACCAAACATATGGATATATGTGTATTGAATACCACAACATTGGATTGCAAGGCTATACCACCTATATTATATTTTAGGTGCTCCACCCATTATGTGTATGAGAGAGAGAGAGAGAGACAGACAGACAGACAGACAGACAGACAGACAGACAGACAGACAGACAGACAGACAGACAGACTGATTGAAATATTTATTAACAGTTTTAGAATTACAGTACATTTCAAGCACAAACTCAATACAAAGACTGTTAACTGTGAGTGGACGACCCAATTAAGCATTACACTTGTTTACAAGAGGGTCCACCTTGTTCAATTCATCAATTGACAGACAGACAGACAGACAGACAGACAGACAGACAGACAGACAGACAGACAGACAGACAGATTGATTGATTGAAATATTTATTAACAGTTTTAGAATTACAGTACATTTCAAGCACAAACTCAATACAAAGACTGTTAACTGTGAGTGGATGACCCAATTAAGCATTACACTTGTTTACAAGAGGGTCCACCTTGTTCAATTCATCAATTGACAGACAGACAGACAGACAGACAGACAGACAGACAGACAGACAGACAGACAGACAGACAGACAGACACCATGCATTCATTGTGCTCAAGGGCTGCAGGGTACCGGACAATAAAGTGCAATGAGGTATTTTCTATGACCATTTTGAAGATACTGTAATCTCATTTCTGCGATAACAAGGACATGAGAACATTAACTACCTCAACCTAACAATCTGATAGACCTGGAAATAAGTTTAGGACCAAAACAGTCAATGCAGAAAAGAGCACCACCAGGGTATATTATCTCCCACATAACGTAATTTTACTCTACTCAAAAAGCTCCCATCACTCCCTTACCTGGCCTTAAGGCTATGATGACCTGTTTTCTAACTTAATCGGAAGCTTTGATCTTTTACATGGGGTAGCAGTTCAGCCCACAGGCAGCATTGATTCAAGTCTCTATGGTTTGGTAAAGCTCAAAAGCTGCCATTTATTTTGCCTGAAGACAATGTTCTGAAAAGCTCAACATCATACCACTGTCTTTCGGTTTTGTAACACTGTCTCACATATAATTGGAAATACGTGAGAGATCGATATTTGAGAAAATGCTGATACAACTACTACATAATCCTATATGTAGGAGTCAGCCAGGCAGCATGTGTGCACAATGCACATTCAATGCATATTCACTTATTTCATAATCCTGTTAAACAAATGTGTCATTAATATCACAATAAGCATTATTTTGCCTACATGTTCTTATGAATGTTGCTCAACAGACATTTACAAGATAGTTTACTTGCCAGCCCATATAGAGCCCCATTGTGAACACGGACATGTTGAGTACAACCATGGTTTTATGTTGTCCCCGGCATTTAGAAACTGAGCAATTTTCATAATTGTCATAATATGTGACCATACCATTAACAACCTATAGAAGGAAAAAAAGATCATCATGCTTTATGTAGCATGTGACATGTCAAACTAGGGGGTATTCATGATGCTGAATCCATTCCAAGCATTAGTTTTACAAAACAACACTCATTGGGCTAAAAACAGCCATAGCCACTTGCTGACATCATCACATTTGCGATGACAGCTATCGCCGTTTTTAGCCCAAGGAGTGTTTTTTGTGCAAAACGAATACTCAATTGGAATGGATTCAGCATCATGAATACCCCCTAGTTTGACATGTCACATGCTACATAAAGCATGATGATTTTTTTCCCTTCTATAGGTTGTTAATGGTATGGTCACATATTATGCCAATTATGAAAATTGCTCAACATATGGAAGTTAGCATCCGGCAGTTTCTACATGCTGGGGACCCATACTCAACATTTCTAACATAAAATGTTGGTGTACTCAACATGCCTGGGTTCACATTCTGGCAAGTGAACTAAGAAGCAAACAACAGAAGAACAAACACCTATGAATATCAAATCATCATCCTGTTATCCAGCTATGTGTACAGGTAAATACAAAAATCCGGCTTCAAATTATTTGCTAGTCATCGTGACAAAAACATTTGTGAGGGATTATGCTTAGACATGCAACAGAGACATAACAATGGTGCCACCTCCCTAAATGATTCAACCCAAACCCAGTATTGCATCATGAACCAGAGAACAATATTTGCATAATTGGTGGTGGGAAATAATTACATTTGTCCATGCCTCCTGAATAGATACACACTACAGAAGTGGTATTACTGGCTTAATATGAAATATAACATGTAATGTGATTTTTATTATCAATATATTAACATTCTTGAAATTTTCATTCAATAGTTAATCATCATCTACTCAGATAAACCAAAGGTTGCCTGACACAATGTTCCACACATGCCAGGGAAACTCCAGAGGGTCCAACATATTAATTTTAGATTTCATAATTATCAGATTAAAATGCAATATAAATAAGAAATATAAAAGTTATGTTATACCAAATTGTGATGCACTTTGCAATGGTTTTTAATTATTTATAGTCTTTGTAATGTATGTGCTCACTAAAACAAGCTGCCCAATAACTTGCCGGTATTGCATCAGTCATCAGTCATATGCAGCTCTGAATTTGCAGAGGTGGACAGTATATTTACAGAGAACTGGGCCAGTGGCGCATGATGCAAGGCACTTCTGCTCTTGCCCTATAAACACTGTAACAGCATTTGCATTGTAACTTGATCGTAAACTTGATCTAACGTCAACATTGTAGGCCTAAATTCTATATTAGTATCAAATTGGCCTGTCTTCTGCTCTCAATGTAAATGAGAACTATGAGAACATCATTTAGCCAAATTCACTCGGGGTTGAGGCACAGTACAATAGGTTATTCCAGTTGTATCATCAATGTCTCATCTTTTACTATGCACAGCTAGTTCAGACATATAAATCTCAAAGGAATTTCCTGAAGTCCTCTCAAACTTTATTGTTTGGTATACAAAGTCACCAGAGTATGCACACACACCATGTGCTAGTAAAAAAAATACAAAATAAAACGCAGTGAGGCAGTCACTGGAAATTGTTCATTATAGCATTCATGGTCATGCATGACCATGTTTATAATGAATGACAGCAAATGGTTTATTATTTGTTCTTTCTTGTCCACAAAAACGTATTCCAGAGATTACAAAAAAGCAAACAGTCAGACAGCACAGATTGAAAGTTTGAAACATTATATTTTCTGTTTGGACCGTACTCTGATGATGGTGAACTGGACAATTAACAGCCTCTTATGATAAGAAGCTGTTAAGTCTTATGTAATCCTCAACACCTGACCCATTGATTCATTAGCAGACAGTTTCATTGATGTCGTCAATAAACTTGAGATAAACACTGCCGACAATAAATCCAGTCAAATCTGAACTGAGTTTACTATTAGGCAGATTGGCGAAAATAACTTCTCTATATATTTTAAAATAGAAAAAAATAACAATAAAATATCAGTGTATCATTTGCTTTGAAATAATTCTCCCTCACTGGCCAGCAGAATTCAGGCTCATCTGAATAAAATATGAAAATAAATACATACAATAATGTAAATATAATTATCTTCTGGCATAGATTGTCATCTATTTTGTATTTCATACTGTATTTCACAACTGTCTTTTACATACATATTGGAATCCATCTTAAACACATAATAATCATACAATAACATTCAATAGCCATAATATCTCATATCAAATATCGACAGTAGACACATATCCACTGTAGGAATTGAAGTTACCTATGTGTACAGCACTGAATATAGTTGACTACCTATAGTAGGACAAAGTTCATATGATCTACTGAAGCTTATCTTTTGAAACACAACACTCTATACAAAGTTCGAATGATTTTTCTTTTTCAATTAATAATATTGAATAATCATAAATTGCACAATGAAACCAAATCAAATAAGTCTTCTACAAGCAAAATTATCCTGCATTTGTGTTACCTGACATTAATTAACGTCAGTTGTCCACATTTTTACACTGTCCTTACCATGTTTACCTAACACTTCTCAATAGCCACAAATATAAACAAGAGTCAAAAACAGCACTTTAAACGGCACAAAATCACAGTACCGGAATGTCCAGCAGCAAACCATGCAAACACATTTGCACATCATTCAGTCATTGCTAGCTAGTTACACACACACACACACACACACACACACACACACGCACACACACACGCACACACAACCACCTTAATAAAAAACATACATACAGACATACAAACACAATCACATACACATACAATGAGGTTAAAGTACAACAGTATACACTGCCCTATGCTAACACCCTGTTGGTACAAAACGTGTCTTAGGATGGTTTATCAGGTCACAAGCTAACAATCCAACATGTTACTACTAGTGACAACAGTCAGCTAATCACCATAACCCACAGAGAAGGATATGTGGTAGAGAAGGACACAAAGAGAAAATAGGTGATATAGGTAAACAATATATAAGGTGATTGGAGATGAGAAAGTATAGGACAGTGGTAGTACTCTAAAGCTTCAGCAATTAAAGCCTAATTTACCTCAGATGATCATGAGGTCTGAATCTCCATTACCTCACATCAACACACACGTTTCACCAGGGCCAATTATCACTTTAGGTGTCGACACTTTAACTGTCCCTCTGGTTAAAGGGCAGGAACACTTTGGTGGAGGTTTTGGTTGTGTAGTTACCTTGCCACTATATGTAACTCCAAAGGTGGACTAGAAATTCAAAATAATAGCTCCATTGATTAGAAGTTGATTATTCATAATCATAATATGCTCCTCATTGACTTACATTGTACACTAGTGATCTCAAATTCACTATTTTAGCCTGTGAACAATCACAATATAGAACATAAAACAAAACATTACCGTTTATTTTATTTTATAAAAAGGTCAACTTCCTGTTGATTTTGCTATTTTTATTAGGAAGAAAACCCGGACTGGATCCGCAGATCAGTGTTCGTGCCCTCAAACATCATTTTCCAGAATAACACAACGGACATATAAGACTACTAACAGACAGATATCTATATACAGTGTGCAAATTAAAGGATACTGTGTGAATCTTTAAAAAATATCGAATTTATTATTTACCTTGAGCAAATACTTTGGTCCTAGTGGATATTTTTCAGACCAGATTGCTCATTAATTTAGCAGTGGCTACAACTGAAAATACCTTGAAATGTAAGACAGGCTTGAAATTCAGACAGGTTTGATACTATATGTAAGGACTGTTCCCTCCCTGCCTGTGATCTTGTGAGAGCATTTTCTCATGCTCACATGTACAGCATCTGCTGATACAGCCACTTGGTTCACCAATAAGAAGTTTCAAAATGTGTAGAATGTGAGTATGGAATGCAGCTTTTGAAAAGTAGGCTACTGATCGACCACATTCCTTTTACTGGGATTTGGTACATGGGATATTAAAGATTATCAATCTGAGGATTTTATCAAGCCAAATGGCAACTCTCTGTGCTATGTGCATTGAAAGGGCAGTCTGGGCAGAAATGTAAAAGGAAAATAGGAGGATCCAAGGGAAGATTGTTGACTGTAGTCCTGAAAAAAAAAGGCATCAGAAATTGTATATTTTCACGTTAAACTGAAACATACAGTACAGTGCATGTAAGTGAGTGCAGAAGAAGTTGACCTGCATCACAATCCTGAATTCCCAGCCTCAGCATTGGGTTTCTCCAGTTGGGCAGACTCCTGACTGCAGCTGCCCTCTGCTGGGCAAATTGTGGAGTTGTTCTCAGTGGTCGGGGAGGCTTCATCGAGGTTTAGGCCTTTCATTTGAGACTTCACAGGGCTGCTACTGTGACTGCGACTCCGATGGCTGCGGTGCTTGCCCTTTCCGGGGCTGGGACTGCGGGACCCGGTTTTCATGAGGACAACAGTACTGTCGTCCTCAGAGCTGAAATCAGAGCTGTCTGAACCACTAGCTTCAAGGTCTGCGGAGGGAAGCTGGATCTGACGATGGACAATGAAATAGAGAGGAAAGAGGAACAGTAAGACCAAGGTAGACAAGCAGATGAGTAAGAGAGACCAAAATATCAGAGGGAAATAATAAATATAAAATGTGATTAGAGGAAATAGTCAGATGGGGTCGATAAAATGGAGATAAAACGAACAGGAAAACTGACAACTTGATTATCATGATCACCTGAAATGGCTCCGATACGCCCACAAGTGTGTTCATGTTGTTGCTATAGTAACCCAAGATAAAGTCCCCTGAGCCCTTGGGTAACTCCTCCTCTGTAAATGCCACCTGGAAAAGAGGCCAATAAGAGGGGCCATGATTAATCAAATGCCACAGAAAACGACCACAAAACAAAACGTTGTATTCCTCTGGTCTTACCTCCTGTTCTGGTCGAGGGATATCAGATTCCTCTTGCTTGGCCCATACATACCCCAGATAGTCCTTGTGGTGTTTGAACCCCACCTAGAGAATCACAGACCAGAAATCGCAGGCATGTACCGTGATTCATACATTAAATTGATAATGCATCCAAATCTAGATAATCATTTGCTGAGAGTTTCTGTTAAGTACGTATATTCTTAAAAAGAGAGGAGTGCATGAGACTAGTTACCTTGTACAACCCAATCCAATCCCAAGAGCTGCGGGAAAAGTTCGGTGCAGTTTTGAATTTAGCTTTGGCATCTTCAATACTATTCCACTCATCCTCCACCATGAGCGTCACCAGTGGGACGTCCACCTTGTATGGGAACTATACGAGCACATTTACAACAGATCAAATCAATAAAGAAGGTTTAAACATCAGCCAGTCATGTTTACAACATCACACAGTCCCTTCCTGGATGTCTGACCTGTAGGGTGAAGATGGAGGAGACTGGCTTGTGGTCACTGACAGTGTATTCCATGTGACTACGGTAGCAGTGCTGCAACACCTTGGTTCCGCTGGTCAGCCCTGACATGGAGCTGCGCTTCCCTGCATTGTGCGGAGCTGTGGCCCGCATGCGCCACAGGATCCTGTCAGTCCATGCTGGCTTTCGTTTCTTAGCGCTGGGCAGGACAGAGAGAGAGAAAGAAGAAGAGAAAACAAATGACCTAATTTTCCAGTAAATGATGTTGAAACGTTGCGTCAGCATGGTTAGACAAAGCAATCTGAATTCACCGACCTTGTATCATATGTATCTGACCCAACATCAAACTTGTATGTGGGTGAGAATTTCAGCGGCCCCTCCAAGAACCCCTCCAGGACAGTCTCACTATCCTTAGCCATGTTCAGCTGCAGCAATGACAGTGACATAGGTTAGACGTTAGAGCACCGTTTCCCAAACAGTCGGTCGGGATTCGGGAACCATCTTTGGGTCACAGACCAATATATATTTAATATAAATATAATTTCAAAAGAAAAAAAAAGAAAATCACAACTTTTTATCAATTCAAAACAATTAACATTTTTCAAAAGAATTTAAAAAATAAAATGAAAAGTTTCCATAGATAGATAGATAAATAAATAAAAGGTAGATAAGAAGTAGTGAAAATAGCAGATCTACAAGCAATCACGGAGGATGAGTTGAATATTTCTTACATGTGTGGTGGGATAGACAGTAGACCAGATAGTCTGCTCTCAGACGAAGTGCATATTTGGGAGAATTATTAAATATCATGTGCTAACAAGAAGTCTGAACCGTTTTTGTGTTTGTTTGGGTTTTCTTTCTCACTATTTAGTATTGTTTTTACCTGATCCTTTTCCCACAGCATGGAGAATTTGTTGTTATCAATGGCTGACTTCACCACTTGCATTTCGAGGTCATCAATGCGGAAATTCAGATCCCCAAACCAGAACACCACACTGTGAAAACAGTACAGTAGCAACCACATTCATCTTCTAACATTTTCTCACCACAAATGAATGAAAGTGCCAGTAAACATGACACATGTGTGGGCGATTATGAATGCATGCATGCAAAAGAGAGAAAGAGAGAGAGAGAGAGAGAGAGAGAGAAAAAAAAAGTATGTAACCCTTGTGTGTCTATTTTTTAAATGAACAATGTGGTCATTTTCATTTCAAAGACCCCAAAATGTATATATTTGGCCACGAACGTCGGACACCAATCTGAAAAGATTTTGTAGAGACCCCATAAGAGAAGATTTGTGTTGTTTTGCATGATTTTTGGAATTTCTTGTAGGTCAGCTATTTTCAAATAGCCAAAGTATAAAATAAGTGGTTAACCCATTCAGGGCGGGAACCCCTTTTGGTGTTTTAAGCATTATGTCATACTTTAGCTATTGAAAAATACCAGATCTACAAGCTCATAGCGCGGCACCGAGTGCCACGCTACGAGCTTGTAGATCTGCTATTTTTGAAAAATCGTGAAAATGTGGTGCAAATCTTTGAATATATATTCTTTCAGAGCAAACGTTTTTAACTAAAATCTTTGCTTCTGGGGGGGTCCCTGGAACAACATATTTTCAGATGGGGGTCTGCGGCCAAATACAGATAATTCTGGGGGTCCTTGACCTGAAAAAGGTTGAGCACCACTGACATAGAAACAGGATTTAGAAGCCTTTTTTTTAATCGACCTCAACCCTAAATAGGTTAAACAGATTTTAACACTATATAAACTAATTTTGCTGGGGACCCCCTGCAACCCCCTCAAGGACCCCTAGGGGGTCAGTCTGACTACACACACACTAGTGTAGACTGCTGACTCACTCATGGTCGAGCACCCCCGTGGCAGATTGGCTCTCAAACTGCTGCTGCTGTAGGATACTTTCAAAGTCCTCCATACGCTGTTCTGAATTCTCCATGTGCGCTGGCAGGTGGCAGTTTAGGAAGCAGATGGTGTGACCAAACACAGACATGCGAGCACTCACTCCTCCTTTATTCCCCTACAAAAGGGATAAACAGATGAAATGAGCGGGAATAGTAATAATATAATAATAAAGAGAGTCAAGAGTGTAAAGGGTGGAAAGAGACAGGATTATTTTTGAAATATTTATTCAGGATTCCTTAGAAGCATTTGGATATTACTGATTATCTCTCTAGAAAGATTCTGCTAACAGCAGCATCTGTCAGCACTACTAATGTTATTGTTAGTAATCCCCCTCCTTTTTCATCGAATAGTTTCCAAGATTGTATTAAATAAAATCACACACGTGAAGTGAGGGGTGCTCTTATCATCATACTGTACATCACATTCTGTACTCAACCAATCAAATCATCACAAATGTCATTCCGGCCAATCACAATTTGCGTCCTCACTTTTGCCTTCAATGTTTGTGTTTACACACTCTTGTCTTCAATGTTTGTGTTTACACAAACACTCAAAGCTGGACATAAATACATTTGTAAATTGTGAGGGGCTCCTGTGTCTAGCTGCGTGCTTGTAAACACAAACTGTGTCCCTAACACAAACATTAAATGCCATTGATAATGAATGGCCAGTTTTGAGTATTTGTGTAAACACAAACATTGCGTAACACAAACATTTAAGATGATAAGATGATAAGAGCGCCCCTCACTTCACACGGGTGTGATTTTTGAGTGGTGCAGCCACTCCAATGCCCAGCTTTGTCTGTCCCTGTGTCCCTATGCATGTATGTTTAGGGTACCAACAGGGGGCGCTCACTTCAGACAGGTCTGAAGAATGAATGAGAGATTAAAATATGTTTTAAATTATAATATGTGGCAATAAGAGAAGAACAGCAAAAATATCTTGCATGTAGTGTGACCTCATGGCTGTAATGGGAGAGCTGTCTGAAGACAGGAAGTGTACACATACACCAAGGACCAGTGAATCATTCACAAAATAATGCACATATACTTCTGTGGAGGTGACCATTATGGGTCCAGTTTCACTTGCAGTAGATAGCCTATACTTCAGCAGCAAATGCATATAGACAGACTCCCACTGTTACATTGATTCTAGATTGTGTCATTTATCAACAAAGTGTTAAAACAAACCACTTTGAGGAAATGATCAGAGAAGCAACGGGTTGTGCTGCAGCAGTCAATGGTTGGAACCAACCCCTCTCTGTTCATTCCATTCAATTAGAGCACCAGCAGATGTAACAGACATCCCTGACAGTAGTGAGTAAAAAGGTGTCCTAAAACAACCCATGCTGTTACATAATAAATACAAGAGTATTACCTTTCTGGTTGTACAAGGTTTGTTGATAGATAAAGTTGCTGACCAAGAAAGCCCTCTGCCAAACCCTCTGTGTATGCTTTGCATAGCTCAGTAACAGTTTAAAGAAATGGGCGACAGTAGGTATCTCACCCAGTAACCCCCCAGGCCTGTGCGGGTGGTTTCGGTCTGGACTTCTCGGAGGAAGGGAAGATGGTAGTATTTAGCAAACACCAGCAGCAAAACACCTTGCATCCGCTGGGATACCACCTGAGAAACACGGCACCATAGAGACCATAACAGTGTCAGAGACAAAGATGAAGGAAGGAAAATAGACAGAGACAGACGGACAGTCAGAGAGGAATAAAGAGGACCAAGGGAACAAGAATAGAAGGCAGTGAGTAATTTGACTGCTGCTATGTGTATTCTTGATAAGGTACACGTACAGGGTATACTAGGTATCGTGCCACCAGAACTGATGGTATTATTTTGGAGAAAGTAGTCAAATTGATTTTTAAAAATGCAAATATGAGCATCTGTTTATCTGATGTCAGTGTTAGGGCCAGACCGAGATATTGGTCATTATTTGACCTTTTTGAAAAGTGGCAATGGCAATTATGCAGCCTATGAGTAGTTTAGAAAAAACGTTAAAAAGATATATGATCTACAAGCTCACACTGTGTCACATCTTGTTAATAGGGGTTAAGTTGTTAAACAAAATAAATGTACTTGTTTGTTTGTTCATTGTATGATTACAGTTAAATGTTCTTTCTCTTCCATGCCTGTACACAACTAGGATGGTTCCCTGCTTTCCCCTTCTGAGGTGTCTAACGGTTTTCCAGAAGTGTACTTTCTTAAAAACCTTAAAAGGCAAACTGTAATATCTTATTTATTCATACATTTCAATGTTGAATGCCAAAAACACAATTACTGTAAATCATTAATCACAATTATTTGTATGATAATCAATCATCAAGTAAAATGTCATGATTGTGACAACCTTACCAACAGGGCAACTAAAGGCCACCCCATAGCTTAAAGACATGATTCAACCCCACAACCCTTCCTGTTCACTTAGATCAGCCTACACAGGATTGTTGCCCTAGTATCCAAACACCTTCATTATTCTCTCTGCACTCGCAGTTTATTGACTAGAGCTCATCATGTGTACTCTACTTATTCCGATTTCGCACTGGATAAGAGCGTCTGCTAAGTGCCTGAATTGTAAATTGTGCACCTTTATTTATTTATTCAAAATATCTCCAATATAGAGAACGGCATTGGACCCAAACATCTGGCATTGGTTGTTGGGCTCTGGTCAGTGTTTCTATAAGCAAATAGTCAGAGCTGCACAGCACACTGCCTGTCCATCTCTGCTGCTCTGTCAGCTCTCTCTCCCACCCTCTCCCTCTCGCTCTCCCTCTTTTGCATTTCCATTGTGCCCTGCAGGATGCTGTGGCCCAGCTCTCCCGCTGTTTTGCATGATGCACTGAACATAAAGGAGGCCACAGCTAGCGGTCCACCCTGGCTGTCTAAACAGGAAGCACATTTAAGGAGGAAACATGATGCATGAATTGACAGTCCTGGGGATGACAACAATTCCCACACTGCATCCATTTGTCTTGGCTTTGTGTCAGACCATCTCTCCTTTTATACATCCTTAAAATTTGTCTTTTATTTCATGTTACATAATGTGTGTGTGTGTGTGTGTGTGTGTGTGTGTGTGTGTGTGTGTGTGTGTGCAGTGTTATGGCTCAACTGTACAAGGAGACAGGCATAGAAGCGAGAGAGGACATGTCATAGGTTCATGCTAGATATTGTGCTCAAATCAAACCCCATCCCCCAACCACAGGTCTTGGAGGCCTAATCACACTTGCTGTGTGGGGACACACATCGCACACGTGAGAGAAGAACCTCTCGTTTGTATACTCACTAGCTATTTGGATGATTTGGTTGCGTAACAGTATCCACTGAACCATAAACTGGGCTGACCTACGGTATTTGTGCTTGTGTGAGGAATGAGAAAATGAGCATAAGAAAGGGTGTGTGTGAGTGTGTGTGCGTGCATACTGTATGTGCACATGTTTTCTAGTATGTTTGTACACAGTAGGCAGTACACACATGAGATGCTTATGAGAAGGTTTAAGCTAGTCAAGCAGGCCAACAGACAGCCGGAGGACAGCATCAGTGTCACTGTCAGAGGTCCATCAACACCACGTATCAATGTGATCCAAAAATAAAACAGCACTCAGAGGGTGTCTCTTGTCTGCCTCTCTATACACTCAACAGCTGATTCATGTTCTTAGAATCACTACTTCAACACAGACAAACACTGTCTATTTAGATGCACACACACCCACACACACTAAATGGCATGAATGGACAGAAACAGAATGCTAAATCGATTAAATCTAAGGGAAATTCCCCTGACCAATACAGTTGGGGAGTATTCTGCTGTGTAGGATGCTTGGTGAGGCTTCCAACAAAGTGGAAAGATAAGTCATCTGATTTATGCGGCGGCAGTGGCTCAGGGGTAGAGTGGCTGGATGGCAACCGTAAGGTTGCCAGTTCGAACCCGGGCTCCCCCAGAGTTAGCGTCGAAGTGTCCTTGAGCAAGACACTGAACCCCTAATTGCTCCCGATGTGCTGGTTGGTGCCTTGCATGGTTTCCGCTGCCATCGGTGTATGAATGTGTGTGTGAATGGGTGAATGTAATGCACAATCTCTGTAAAGCGCCTTAGAGAAAGGCGCTATATAAATCCACCATTTACCATTTTATAAACAAACAAAAAATCACACCCGTGTGAACTGAGTGGTGTAAGGTCTTATATAGACTGAACAGCTGTGGTCTGACGTAATGTATGACGTAATGAAATCACACCCGTGTGAACTGGGTGGCCATAGCAACCGTGCTCATTTTTTGAGCACAGACAGACAGACAGACAGACAGACAGACTAACAAAGCCAGTTGTAGGAGTGGTTTACACCACTCAAAAACACCTGTGTGCATCATACATCATAGGATGCATGTATTAGATTGTTTTTTAACGCATTTTAACTAGTTAGTGTTTATAAAATGATTTTGTATATGAATATATGTGAACCCCAGGAAGACTAGTGGTGCTTTAGGGCACAGCTAATGGGGATCCTACCAAATAAAATGATAATAAATAAAACATAATCATACATCACATACTGTGCTCAGCCAATCAAATCATCACAAAAGTCATTCCGGCCAATCACTTTTAGCGTTTTCACTTTTCTGCCCTCACTTTTATCTTCAATATGTACTTTTCTCAGCCAATCAAATCATCGCTATTGGGTGATCAACCAATCATCAGCCAATGTTTGTGTTCACACAAAGCTGGGCATAGGAGGGGCTAAAGAAAATATGAAAAGAAAAGAAAGAAATGTTCTTGTTTATCTATGAATACTACTGGATTTTTCATTAAGCTTTACTGTTATACTGATATACAGACACTGCATGTTATGAGCTAGCTCAACAGTGGCAGATAATAGATAAACCAACATGACATGGTTGTTTAAGCACTATCCCTGCAAATATATAACACAATCACATGCTCTGTAAACCATGAGAACCAAAACAGCAGCAGAAAGCAACGCTCACTCATTTAACACTCGTAATGTGCGAATAGTTTTAACTTATGAATATGTATTTGTGTATTACTGTATACTATAGTTAAACCATTACTGACCAGCACGTAACCGAAGGGGCTGAGGCGCTCCATGCAGGCGTCGCTCCACTGGTCTGTAAAGAGGACATCTTTCAGCCGTTTGTTAATCATAGAATTCACTTCTTGTAACCTTGAAGAAAAACACACCACGACAAATAGTCAATATTGCGGAAGCAGACAGGGAAATTGAAAATAGAGTGGGCATTGATAAAGTAATGGCAGAAAGTAGCTGTACGGAATCACTGTAGTTCAACACCGTATTTCAGTGAAATGGACCACAGTGGGAATGAAGGACAGAATGAGGAAGTGGAACATCTGGCTTTTATGAGGAAACAGCTGGCTAGCCATCAACATAAACAAAACACTCACCCGATGATGTACATATCTGTGTTTCCATCACCTATATTCAAGCCAAGCAACGTGGTGATGTCATCAGGTGGCATGGCAGAGCCCACATTCCAAGTGATCAAGTGCAACCTGTGAAAGGCGAAGTTGAATGCATCCCTTGATTTAGCTATACATATCTATGACATCAGATTTTATGTATATAAATTGCTGAGTAAATAAAGGTGAGTTGTCCCGGATTACTTATGGAATTTATACTATACATTACATAGATAGCCTATTTCATATATTGTAAGTGTAGACTCAACGTGCTTCGTGGCCCTATTAAGTAGAGCTGCTATTTTTTTAAATGACCGCTTACTATATAATGACATGCTCAAAATAGGGACGCCAGGGTGAAAGTGGTTTACTATGAAAACCTGCGTCTCCCGTCCGTCCATCACGCCTCCTGACATCCCGTGACATCAGGGAGACCCTTTATGTCCATATATGGATCTGACCTCGTGACATCATGGAGACCTTAACGCCTCCATATATGGTCATGCCTCGTGACACATCACGCCCCATACTGTATGCCATACTGCCATGTCCATATATGAAGATCACGACACTGACCTCATCAAACCCTGGATAACCATACATGGAGAAGACTGGATCATCACCTAGATCTGCATATACAGTATGGAGCCGGCCAGAACTCTACATCTGACCTCAAACCTCAAAACCCTTAGATCTCCATATATGGAGCTGACCTGATCTGACATTCAATATGTTGATCCTTCCCCACCCGTCCTTCATGTTCTGACATTCCATATGTTGATCTGACCTCATCAAACCCTGTACACTCAATATATGGCCAGTACAGAATTCATTCTATATGTTGATCTGACCCCCATGCCAAAGCGCCAGCCCTCGCCCAGCAGTCTGCCGTCTGCCATCAACCAGGCGGATGCGTGCACGTGACATTTGACCTAATTTCTCCTTTCATTGTCGATGGCAAATATGAGACGTGTGGGGACAAGATGACGTACATTTTCCCTTCATTGTCAATGGCATTTAATGTTTGTGTTGCGGACATTTTGTGGGGACAAAAGCTGATGACAGTGTGAAGGCAAACCGCAGCAAATTAAATATGCAAGAATCCCAAATTCTCCGCCCATTCGCATTGAGTCTACCGAAGTATTAGGTGGGAATGTGACCTAAATTAACTCATCTACTACACTTTCTTTCCCAGTTTACTTGGATCTCATCATATCATATTTAAATACAGTATTATCAACTTTCTGTCCCAAGATTAATCACTCTCAGTTGTCTGGAAATGAAACTTTCTGAGATGCATATAATGATACATTATAGGCCTGTGTAAAACAATATGGTGAACCCAAAATAATATGCCATAATATAGAACTTGCCTGAAGTCTTCCACTATTTGGGCTGGTGTGTCTGCAGTACCTGCCACAGAGAAGGCCCTCTGAGCATGGGAGGTGAGGTGGGAAGGTAGGGGCCTGGAAAGCGGTGGTTGTGGAACTGAAGCAGCCCTTACAGGATGGTGGCCTGGGCCTTTAGGGCCAGACTTCACATTGGCCACGGTGGGCTCTCCTAAGGGTTTCTCTGCCGCAGGTTGCAGGGGCTTGGAACGACTGGGCGCGGCCCCATCAGGAACGGATTGGTCCTCGTTGGCCACCGGTGTAGGTTCAGGTTTGGGCTCACAAAGATCCACAGAGTCCTCTACTCTGGGGATTCTCTGAGGCCGTCGGGGCCGGCCCGGAGCAGCAGGCTGGGCAGGAGCGGGACTGTTGGCTGGTGCCTCTGTACCTGGTGGCAGCACTTCAGTGACTGTTGAAACTTCTGATGCTCCAGATGGGCCGTCAGCTTGTATCTGGCTTTGGCTCTTATCACCTAGATCCATTTCCTAAAATATCTGTAACAGAGAAATCAATTGGCACATTTATAATGGCAGAGATATCTGGTATAATTTATATATTTCTGAGGGGCGCTAGCCACATCTATGCCCAGCTTTGAGTGTTTGTGTAAACACAAACATTGAAGGCAAAAGTGTGTAAACACAAACATTGAAGACAAAAGTGAGGACACAAATTGGCCGGAATGAGATGATGTATGTCTGATGATAAGAGCGCCCCTCACTTCAACAGGTGTGCTTTTTATATATACATTTTGTTATGTCTAAACCTAACAAAATATTATTTTAATAGCTGAGTAGTAAATATTAGCTATCAACAACTACAAGAAAGAACCCATGTGATTAAACCATCATGCATGAATCAATGCTACAATGTTCAGTAAACCCATAAAGCAGGTGAAAATATAGCAGCAAACAAATATCACAACAGAATAAAGTAAGTGAAAACGTATTGTCTGATACCAAATAATCTGCGAGGCAGTGTATTTAAATCACCAGGAAAATAAATAGTCTAATAAATCAATCTATAATTCAAAATATCCAGCAATCCAAAAGACAAATACTACCGGTGCTGCCGGTGAGCGCTAGATGTGACTTCAAGATCCTACTAATCACGTTCAAAGCCCTAAATGGGATAGCCCCTATTTACATCCGTGATATGCTATCCCTCCCTGAATCCGGGCGCACCCTCAGATCCTCGGATAAGGCCCTTCTGGCTGTCCCTCGCACTAACCTATAGTTACCCGGGGTGACCGGGCTTTTGCCGCTCGGGCACCCAGACTGTGGAACGCACTGCCAGTGCACATTAGGGTAGCACCATCCGTCCCGTTATTTAAGTCACGCCTGAAAACCCACCTTTATACTGAGTGTTTTTTAACTATTTAATAGCCAATTGTACATACATCCTTGTTTTGTGTGCCATTATCATTTTGTTATTGTGTGTTTTTTTGCTGTTTTAATCTTGCTCTGTGCAGCACTTTGGAACTATGTTTTGAAAAGCGCTATACAAATAAAGTTCATATCATATCATATCATATCATATCATACCAGACAAACAGAAAAATAAATGTTTAAGCAACAATATTCCCACAGTAACACAGAAATAATAATGGAATAAAATCCACCATACAAGACAACTATCTCCCCTGTGCCTGAATTTGTTTCCCACTGAGAACAAGATCATAATCATGAAGTTGGTTCAGTCATCAGCAAGATGAGATGACTCTTGCTATAATTGTCTCCACCAGGCGACAGAGTATGTGAGGGGGAGAGAGTATGTTTTGCACTCCGTCCGTCCGTCCATTACCAGCTATTCTCCGGCACCGTTAACCCGGTCGATGCCAAACTTTGCATACACACTCCCTGGATGCCAATGATGAACCTCTGCCCCAAATCTTCCAGAACGGCCTGTTATAGCGCCACCAGGAGGCCGACTTTTGTAAAACATTTTTTTTTATATTACTCCTCCAGATTCTGTCCAAACATCCTGCAAATCGTTACACAGTATATCTATAGTCATGTGCTCAAGACGGATCTGTCCCATATTTCATATTCCATAATAATTGGCTATAATTGGCTTTCAAAGTTTGCAGGATTCGCAAAGCATCAAATCATGAACGCAGCATGCAATTTACGTGAGATCTTTCACGTAAATTGCCTCAAAAATGCCTCAAATCATCCAATTGCCATCAAAGGCGTAAGAAGAAATGGCACCCTTTTCACATTGGCCTATCATAGCGCCACCAGGAGGCCACAACCTGACCTGACACTTTTTCTAGTTGTGCACTGAAGCGCCATGCGAATGTGGTCTACTGAAAGGAGAAATGAACATGCACACTCTCCTTCATCCTTCATCAGGATCCTGATGAGTTATAGGCCAAAATGTGAATTATTGGCCAGTGGAAAGCGTGGAAAGTTTCACATTGATCGGTCCAGCGGCGCCTGTGATTAACTGCTAACAGACAAAAACACAGGAGTGGAAACATAAAATACCTCGCCCTTCTGCCTTTTGCCTGGTGGGGATAATGAAAGGCCCAAGAGTAATGGGAAGAAAAGTTGTTGGGGAGAAGTGAAGGAGATCTGCATAGTTTGAAGGAGGAAAACAATAGCCTGTCAAAAAGATGGAGAGAATTAGTGGACAGCACCCACTTAATAAATATATAAAATAAACAGAAAGCTTATCAGCCTCTCTATTATGCCAAAGCTACTTGCGACTCTGCTGTAACTCTGCTGTCTGCTTAGTCAGTTCATATCAGCTCAGAACACCTGCCAGTAGTGCTGCACGATTCTTGCTCGGCTTGCTCTAGGGCGGCTGTGGCTCAGGAGGTAGAGCAGGTCGTCCAATGATCCATGGGTCGGTGGTTCGAATCCCGGCTCCTCCTGTCTACATGTCGAAGTGTCCTTGGGCAAGACACTGAACCCCAAATTGCTCCCGATGTGCTGGTTGGTACCTTGCATAGCTTCCGCTGCCATCGGTGTATGAATGTGTGTGTGAATGGGTGAATGTAATGCACATCTATGTAAAGCGCCTTGGATAAAGGCGCTATATAAATGCACCATTTACCATTTACCATTTGCTCAAATGTGAATCTCGATTTTCCTCCACAAGACATGGATTCTCATAATATTCATGAAAATATGTATTAGAAAATACATAAACAAAAACATAAGAGTAACTAAAATGAATTGGACAGCCAACTAGTGCTGCACGATTCGTCACAAAATGAGATTGCATAGGTGTTTGAATCTAGATCTCGATTTTTTGGTTATGTGTGTGGGTTATTGTGGTATCAAAACAGACTGCAAACTTTGGAAGCCATAGGCACTCATAGAATATGGAAAATCGGACAGATCCGTGTTGATCACATGACTATAGAGATACCGTACCGATTTGCATGATTTTTGGACAAAACCTGCTGTAGTAGTAATAATATCACAAAATGTATTTTGTTGCTGCCAACTGTGCACACACACTCCCTGGATGCCAGGGCAGAACCTCTGCGCCCAGGGAGTGTGTGCACAGTTGGCAGCAACCAGGCTAACAGTGCAGTGCCAGAGATTAGCTGTACACAGACGGACGGACGGACGGATGGACGGACGGGGTACAAAACATACTCTCTCGCCATGCCTTTGGCCTGGCAGAGACAATGATGTGATTACAAAAGGGATGTACTCAACAATAAATGTAAGATCAAAAAAAGATATTTCCACAGTCTAGCCCTATCACATCTTTTCATCTATGGGCAAAGGTCAAGGAAGCACTCAGCAAGCAGCTGACTTCAAAGACGTCAAGGCACACCACAGTCATAAAGATGAAGTTATATCCTCTGTTGTTACTTAGTAATACTCCTGTTACTTATTAACAATTTTAAATAATCAGTAACCCCTCTCAGAGATGTACATGACCCCCGTCCACTACTCCAGATCAGTTGGTCAGTGGTGGTGGAGGAAACAGATCCAAAACAGACATAATGTGCAGTTAGACCTGCACATTATGTCAGAGAGCCCTGAAGGCGATGAAAAAAATAGAGCTTGCATAAATATTCACATGACCTTCAAAAGATAGGGCCATGAGTCCATGACCTTCATGTAGAAAAGGATTGCTGCCGATTCCAGGAGGACAGCGCTGGTCACATGTGCCCAGCTAGTAACATGCTCGTCTATTTGTGGACCAATAGCTTGGTGCCCTGCCTGTGTGTGTAGCGTGTGTGTGTGTGTAGTGTGTGTGTGTGTAGTGTGTGTGTGTAGTGTGCTGCTATAGCCCATGTATGGTATTTCTGTGGAGGATTGGGAGGAGGGTGGATGGGCGACTTGTCACACGTGGGAGTGGGTGGGTGCAAAACGAGGCAAGAGAGTGAGCTAGACAAGACAGACACTTTCAGTCACAGCTCTCTGTATCTTTTCCAAATTGATCCTCGCTCATTTCCCTCTGGCACTGTTTTCCTGAGCCTTAATCCTCTTCTCTCTCTTATCTCCACTTTTCTTTCATCTTTCTCTCTCCCTCTCTCTGCAAAATGTCCCCAATTTTCATTCGTAAGAGACTTGCTCGCCCTCGCCATTATTGCCCTGTCAAGGAATAACTCTTCTTATATTTCACCACTGTTTGTGTGTTCTTTCCTATAACACTACATACCTTTCCCTATCAACTGAAATGGCGCACACAAATCTCAAATTATAAACACAAACCTAAAATAATTATTTTTGCCTGCCTCTCTCACAGTCTCATTTCCCCTCCACATCTCTTCTGTGCTTTGAAGTGGTCAGTGGTGGTGCACTGACGTGTTCTGTATTGTTTCCTTCAGCCAACCACATCAGCCGCAATTAGTGACGTCCCAATGGTTGCTGCTGTCACAACAGCAAGAGATAGATCATTATCAGTGGTAGTGGCTTTGTGTGTCTGTGTGTGTGTGTGTGTGAGAGAGAGAGAGAGACAGAGAGAGAGGGGGGGAGACAGAGTGAGAGAATGTGTGAGAGAGCTACAGTGGGGACAAAAACTGCTGAAGCAGCTGTATGACATCCCTAGGATTACAGAAGGTGGAGATGACAGTGAAAGAAAACTATCCATGCATCCATCCATCCATCTTCACCCGCTTATCTGTAGTCGGGTTGCAGGGGCAACAGCTCCACCAGTGAGCTCCAAACTTCCCTCTCCAGAGCAACATTAGTAACTTCCTCCTGGGGGATCGCGAGGCGATGTGATTCCTCCAACAGCGCCTTGGTCTGCCCTAGCCTAAGATTTAGACTCTCGTAGATGTATTTATCGATTCTGACATTTTCAATCTACGAGAGTCTAAGCCTTCATTACCCATGGGTCAGATGATTTTTCCCCCCGGACCGTTTGAGTTATGTGGATTACACGTACGTACGTACGTACGTACGTACGTACGTACGTACGTACGTACGTACGCACAGAGAGTTGGTGCATTTATAGATATATACAGAGCAGCTTATACACGTTTGTTTTCCCCGCGACGGACATTCTCTGTTCTAAACCCCTTTTTGCATTTCCCTGTGTGCGTCACTCTCAGCAATACTAACGTGAAACAGAACACAAGGATAAGTCACCCCCCATCTCTCTCCCCCATTTCCTGTCAGCCTACTGTCTGTCCCTCTACAAAAAAACAAAAAAAATGAAATCATTACGTCCGCGAGCGGCCGGGACTCGGGCTCTAGGCCAGCTTTCTATATGGCTACTTGGCTATTTATTTATTTATTATTTATTTGGATGACCCTAATAACAAACTCATAACAAACATTGAACGATTACTATTGCAATTTCTTTTGGGTTTTTAGCTTAGATTGAATGGCCTATATTTGCATTTCCTGTTTAGATGAGTTGATCCAGGAGTCCAGGACTCAATCTACTTGAAGTCCTTGACCTCGATCAGCCAGGGGCCCTTGTTCAGATGTTGTAACTTGTACGTGACAACCACCTTCCTACATTCAGCACCCACTTGGAGGAGCAGTTGTTTCACCTGTCCCACCTCATTCGAGAATAGAGAGCAGTGCGATGTCTTCCACAAAAGTCCAGGTCAGTCTCCATAACTGTTCGATGGAATTTTGTCCTCCTCGTAGTGATGGAAAATCCAAGTTGAACTTTCCACGGCTGGCTCCACTGACAAGACCTTTATGTACACCAAAGGAGACATTGGAGACCGCAGGCATTTTGTTCTCAAAGAAGAAAAGGAGGAGCCTGACACTCACAGTTGTCTCTCCTAACTACTGTACATCAAAGGCATTGCAGTGGAGTCCAATGCACATCACAGAGGACCTCAACTGGCACAAGCACACAAGCCATGTGGTGAAGAAGGCACACCAACCCATACTTCCTTCACAGGTGACTGAAGACGTTTGGCATGGGGCACAAGATGCTACAGGCTGTCTACGCCTACAGCACCACTAACAGCAATCGGACTGATTTTATTTCCGCCTGGAAGGGAATTGTACTGCCCTCAGCCGCAAAGCACTTCAGGGTCAGTTGTCAGTCATCAGTGGATGTGAGCTGAGCTTCTCTCCATCCATATTATGACGGACATTGTGTCAGTAAAGCCAGGTACGATTTTCAAAGAACCCCTCCACCCCAGTCCCCAACCATGGACTATTTCAGATGCTTCTGCAGTCCGCTTGGTGTTTCCACATCCACAAGGGCAGTAAGCTCTGCAGAACCATTTCCACCAGGCAATCAGAATTGAGAATGATTGACACTACACTGTGTAGACCTGTCTCCCTACTACACGGAAAAAATGAAAGAGAGAGGAACATTATATTTTCAAATTTCAACTGTGTGTTTGAAGGTTGTGGTCATCATCTTAAAAATTAAAGGATTGTAGCTTTACAGTAAATGTTTGCTCTCTTTAAATGAATATGATGAGAGAGAGAGAGAAAGATTGAGAAAGAGGGGGGGTTGGCAATTGGCATGCCATCATTCTAGACAGACCGGTTAGGTGATCGGGCCTACAGAACAGTACACAATATGGACAAAATAGCAGTACAATATGGCTATGGGTTCATACTTTCTTAATATTTCAAGTACCAGTGACAACCAGGAACAAACTGGGTGACGACCACGAAGAGTGTGGTGAGAGAGGATGGCCAGAGAGACGGCAACCTGGGGCTGGTGGTGAGGGTTGGCAGCCCAAACCACTTCCTCCATGAGGAGGAACCAAAAGCTACAGACTGCAGTAAAACCTGCAAGGGTTTAAAATCAGCCTTGTAATATGGTGCCAAGGCTGGCTGAGATGTGTACTGTTCAGTGGCAACGACGACGGAACGCACAGGATTCTGCACTTCTGGTCAGACGAAGGCAGAGCCAGGCCCAGACGCCCACAGCGCCTGGAGCCTCTTTTGTGTCGCTAACATCTCATCAGCCATCTTCCCTATTGACGGTCTCTCAAAAGACAGTGGGGGCTGTACCATGCCACTACTTGGACACAGGTCTGAAACACCCAACAATTCATCAGGTTTACAACACTGATGTGTCCAAGTGTGTCCATCAGTAGATGTTTAATTTACCAATTAACCCAATCCCTCCCGTTACACTAGGCGGAATCGTGAGGCCAGTGCCAGTCAAATGCGCAAAATACCACAGTAGACGAAGAGATCAACCAGAAGTGTGGAAGTGTGGCCCCCCCTAATATTGTATTCATAGGAGACCATTAGGCTGTGGTAGACGGCCTAATGGTAGTTGTTTTCGTCCGGGGATGTAAGAAGAGGGAATAAAAACCTTCCAAACACTGGATTTTGGCTCATTTGGAGCAGAAAAAAATAACAAATAAGCGTGCACGGGCGTGCATGTCGGATCCGTATGTAGGCTGTCTAACATGTGAGTAAAAGGAAAAAAAAGAAAATAAAAATACTGGATTAAATGACATTAAAAGAAAGAAGATTTTTACGTTCTGGCACAGGCGGGGGGTGGAGAATAAAACGGAATTCCACGTTCTTGGCATACATTCGTGCAACAAAAGTGAAAACAGGCCAATTATACATTAATTTTAAAGGTTTAGTCTGACGTTTAGTCTGACTCAAGGGAGTGCGATTCCCGCCACGAGTTGTTCGGATATGCGGTTGCCCTGAACCACCGATATGTTCATATATGGGCATATATGGATAATATCCAATTGTCCAGAAACAATCTGAGAACCCATCGGCAAATAAAGGAAAAACAGCACCCTCTTTTCCTTTGAATTTATCATTGATGCGAGTCAACAGTCCAGAACTGCCAAAGAGCAGTTCTGGGCATACCCCTCTTATTGAGGGGTATGCCCAGCTTTCTGTGTTTGTGTGTAACCCATAGTGATGATTTGATTGGCTGAGCAATGTGTGTACCCCATAGCGATGATTTGATTGGCTGAGCAATGTGTGTACCCCATAGCAATGATTTGCTTGACTGAGCAATGTGTGTACCCCATATAGCGATGATTTGATTGGCTGAGAACGGAATGTGATGTATGATGATAAGAGCGCCCCTCACTTCACACAGGTGTGATTATTCTTTTTAATGAATAACATTTTGTGAGTAACTTTGGCATCGTATTATGTTATATATATATATATATATATATATATATATATATATATATATATATATATATATATATATATATATAGTTACTAGTGTTTGGCTGGTGTTGCATGAAGGACGGGTACTTGCAAATTGCAATGTATAAAGAGCAATGACTGGTGAAACAAAAAATGACTGGTAGCTCAGCTGAATGAGGACAGCAGTAAATATCTGGCCTATTTATGCTCCTGTCCTGTTTCAAGGACAATTTCTGGTGGAAAACAGATGAAGGTCAATTTAATTCAGTATTTTGCCGATGTTATCTCAGACGTGTGTGTGTGTGTGTGTGTGCCCGCATGCACGCTGGATAGATAGGGCAAAGAAGGGTCTGACTGTGTGTACAATACATCTCTTATATCAGTTGTGGCGTGTGGGTATGTGGTAAATTAGGTACAAAATATTATTTCCACATAGAAACCTCCAAAACACATGGTATAAATGGTAATGGTAAGGTATACCATGGTACAGTATAAACACTCCTATAATAGAGATCATTCACTCACTGCTCCATGTCAATATAGTAGATGTAGAGTTGTAGACAGTCACATAACAGTAAATGTAGTTGTTGACAAAGATATCACTGACGTTAACGTAGCTACAGTCTAGCCTATTACTCATCCAAAAGGATACAGTAAAAATAGATGCAATACAATTCAATGTATTCAAAATGCATTATCATCTTCCTTATGCTAAAGGTCATACTGTATGGTCGGTCACACTCACAACTAAATGATGCCCTGTCTGTTTTAAGACATAAACAAAACACGTCTCTATCTCTCACTCTCACACACACACACACACACACACACACACACACACACACACACACACACACACACACACACACACAGTGTACTAATGTCGGATGTCCTGCTGTTGATCTGTGTGACCAAGTCTGTGTACTGTAGTCTGTCACAAATGACTGGGAGCAAGCTTCCTGTCACGTAATTACCTTGACTGACATGTTATGGCATAGTTCACACTTCACACATCCATGTTTCCTTTTGACATATTCCAAATCATGACATTTAGCACGATTATTTAAAACCACCACAGAAATGTATTATTTTGCCCATCTTGTTACCTCTGTTTAGAAGAT
>NC_136793.1:31122137-31212137 GCF_951216825.1 Electrona antarctica | reverse complement strand
GTTTAGGAAGTAGTTTGACAGGTACATATTTGTGGTGCCTAGATATCTTACTTTAAGGGTAGGGCTGGGCATCACTACACAATACCGATAGGGGGCAGTGGTGGTGCTAGTGAGCAAACTCTGTGTGTATGTGTGTGTGTGTGTGTGTGTGTGTGTGTGTGTGTGTGTGTGTGTGTGTGTGTGTGTGTGTGTGTGTGTGTGTGTGTGTGTGTGTGTGTGTGTGTGGTAGTTTCACACGTATGGGGGGTCTGGGTGGGAGGAGTCTGGGAGAACATCTTTGATTATGACCAGGTGCAGTTGTAACCACGCTTATTTTCACCACGGTGATGTCAGTCATATGAATATATGTACATGTACGTCATGCCCAAAGATATAGGGCCTATGATGTGATGTCAGGCTTTGTTGTTTTGGTCATCTCCATATACAGGGTTCCAGGAGAGAGTCTATGATGTCAGACTCTCGAGTATGTCAATTATCTACATATTTGGGGATGTCTGGGTGAATAATTCTGTTATCTCTGACTCTGTATATGAAGTTCCGGCCATCCTCTCTCGCCTACATTGAAAATGAGGGCCTCCCCTCAACTGTACTTCGGGTTGATATAAAGGTTATAATGATGATGATCCTGAAATGCTCTAACTCGTGTTGGTATTCTTTTATACAGTAACTAATGCTGGTATGTTCTGAAACGTTCTAATATTGAAAAGAAGACTTAAACATGGGGCAGCTGTTGGTCCCGCTGAAATGTGGGTGTCACGTCCAAAGGCGGAAATTTGCATTTATTCTTCGACAGACGAGTTCGTTTCACACATGGAACCACAAGGACAAAGATGAACACTGTCACAAATATCAACATAATTATAAAACATATCATGTGTTGAAGTCCACAGCCAACCTGAGAACGGCACCATGGAATGTCAACAACACCGGAAACTGTCGTCGGATCTTGGAAGCAGCAAATTATTTGCAGGTGACGGACAAACGGACATGTTGGCACGGAAACGCAGGTGGAGGACTGAATGCAGACCCCAAAAATGTGCTGAAGGAGGTCAATTCTACCCAGATTCTGTCTGCAATGCTTTCTTATGTGTGGCCCAAGGACAGGCCGGATCTACGTGTGCGTGTAGCTGTCTCTCTGGGGCTGCTGGCTGCTGCTAAGATGACCAATGTGGTGGTACCCTTCATGTTTAAGTATGCGGTGGACGAGCTCAACCAGATGTCGGGACACATGCTGAACCTGAGTGACGGGCCAAGCACTGTGGCTACCACGGCAACAGCCATGCTGATTGGTTATGGTGTGTCACGGACGTGCTCAGCCCTCTTCAATGAGCTGAGGAATGCCGTGTTTGGCAAGGTGGCGCAGAGCTCCATCCGCAGAATCGCCAAGAACGTGTTCCTCCACCTGCACAACCTGGACCTGGGCTTCCACCTGAGCCGGCAGACGGGCGCGCTGTCAAAGGCCATCGACCGCGGCACGCGAGGCATCTCCTTCGTCCTCAGCGCCCTGGTCTTCAACCTGGTACCCACCGTATTTGAGATGGGCCTCGTCAGTGCCATCCTGTATTATAAGTGTGGTGGACAGTTTGCGGCCGTGACTGTGGGAACGATATCAGTGTATACAGCCTTCACCATCCTAGTCACTCAATGGAGGACTCGTTTCCGGGTGGAGATGAACAAAGCAGACAACGACGCGGGAAACACAGCCATCGACTCCCTCCTCAACTATGAGACCGTTAAGTATTTCAACAATGAGAGGTATGAAGCGGAGCGGTATGATGGTTACCTGCAGACATACGAGCATACTTCTCTGAAGACCACGACAACGCTGGCCATGCTTAACTTTGGACAGAGCGCCATCTTCTCTGTGGGCCTCGCATCCATCATGGTGATGGCCAGCCAGGGCATCATGGCAGGCACCATGACGGTGGGAGACCTGGTGATGGTGAATGGACTGCTGTTTCAGATCTCACTTCCCCTCAACTTCCTCGGTACCGTGTACAGAGAGACCAGACAGGCGCTCATTGACATGAACACACTCTTCACCCTGCTCAGTGAGGAAACCAAGATCAAGGACAAGGATCTGGCTCCAGCACTGGCGGTCACGCCGCAGGACGCCACTATCCGCTTCGAGGACGTCTACTTTGAGTACCTGGAGGGCCATAAGGTCCTCAACGGGGTGTCCTTCGATGTGCCCGCCGGGAAGAAGGTGGCCATCGTTGGAGGCAGTGGGTCAGGGAAGAGCACCCTTGTGCGCATGTTGTTCCGCTTCTACGAACCCCAGCAGGGGAACATCTACATTGCTGGTCAGAACATCAAGGATGTCAACCTGGACAGCCTGAGGAAGTCTGTGGGCGTCATCCCTCAGGATTCTGTTCTGTTCCACAACACCATCTTCTATAACCTGCAGTACGGGAACATCAAGGCATCTGCAGATGATGTGTACCGTGTGGCACGGCTGGCTGGCATCCACGAAGCCATCCTCAAGATGCCTCATGGCTATGACACCCAGGTCGGCGAGAGAGGCCTCAAGCTGTCAGGAGGGGAGAAGCAGCGCGTGTCCATTGCTCGTGCCATACTGAAGGACCCACCTATTCTACTGTATGACGAGGCTACCTCCTCCCTGGACTCTATTACAGAAGAGCACATTCTGAGGTCGATGAAGGAGTTGGTCCAAGACAGAACATCAGTGTTCATCGCCCACAGACTGTCCACCATCGTTGACGCTGATGAAATCATCGTCCTCAATCAGGGTCGAGTAGCAGAGCGCGGGGATCACGACACGCTCCTGGGCATGCCCGGCAGCTTGTACGCCGAGCTGTGGAACACCCAGAACAGTAAGATCCTCAACAGCAGTGGTGTGGCCGAGCCGCCCACCGAACAACACCTGTCCGCCAAAGAGGAGGAGAGGAAGACACTGCATGAAGATATCATGAACAGCGTGAAGGGCTGCGGAAATTGCTCCTGCTGAGAGGAGAGTCTGTCAGAGGTCCGATTGCTCTGCGAGGTTCATGAACACCGATAAAATACTTCTCCTGGAGAGAGGATTCAGGAGCGTGACTGGTATCCCTCAAACCACCAAGGAGGACCATCATGGAAGGGAATAATGCTCAGGAAAAAGGAAAATAAGTTATAACCTCAAAGCAGTGCTCCAGGCACTCAAAGTAGGATTTAAAAGTAAATGGCCTTTAATTAACTAGACTTGATAAAAAAATAAAAATGTGGTATTTAAATATCGTATTTATAGTTTTGTTGTTCTTGTGGTCGTAACTTTTCCATTTTCCTAACTCCTCCTCCTCTTGGGAGCGGAGAGATGCCTATTGGTCTCCAAGCGGGAGGAGGAGGGGTGAAAGTTAGTCATCCAGTGTGCCATTAGGTGACGTCTAGGCGGCCGTGCTTGCATATGTGACGAAGTACAACCTGCACAAACTCATCGACTGTTAGCCTACGTTTTTCTGATGTTGCACACGGACACGCCTTTACCCACTTGAACCCTAGTGTTCCTGTTCTGGGAACATTTGATGGAAATATTTAGCGTTCAACGAAAACAGCAGGGACTATTGAAGTCCATAGGTTAAAAAATGTAAATAATAAATACCAAAACTTAAATAATAAATACTGCAATGAAATAAATAAAAAAATGCAATTAAATAAATACATTTATTTCTTTAATTGTATTATTGTCCAGAGCCCGAGCAGAGGCCTTTTGTGGACTTCCATACTCAAGTAAGACACACCTGTAAGCCTATCGATGTTTCATACTAGCTAGTAGCTACATAGGCACAAGGGACTGTGTCACAGTCCCTCTGGATGAGTTGTCAGGCAGAACTCCCAGAGCATACAGTAAAAGCAAAGTGTCAACATATTTTTGAGAGATTGTTTTTACTGTTTGTACAGGGCTACTGTAGGTTGGAGCCATAAAATGATATGATTGTGTCAAGGAAAAACCCATCCAACGCAATGGTGGTCCCCAAGTAGGCTACTATAGGGTTGCCAACTAGCTAAAATTCGAATTGGCCCAGATTTTTTTTTAATATCACTGGCCTATAGAATAATACAGCTTTATAATACAGTTTTTGTGATAGTAGTAAGCCTTGCTGAGCAATGAGGCCCATAGGGCAGGAGCGAGCGTATCTCTGTAGCGTGAGGCAGCTTGATGTACACCCCCTGGACATGATGTACGCTAGTATGTTGCAGGGACTTACTCCTAATCCAACCTTTGATGCTGAGGGCCAAGCAGGGAGGCACTGGGTCCCATTTTTCAGAGTTTTTGGTCTGACCTGGCCGGGTATCAGGGCGGACACTCTACCACAAGGCCACTGAGCTGGTCAGTTTGTGTGTGTGTGTGTGTGTGTGTGTGTGTGTGTGTGTGTGTGTGTGTGTGTGTGTGTGTGTGTGTGTGTGTGTGTGTGTGTTGACACAAGATTCCTTATTTCAAGGAGTGGTTGAAATCAGGGCGGACACTCTAACCACAAGGCCACTGAGCTGGTCAGTTTTTGTGTGTGTGTGTGTGTGTGTGTGTGTGTGTGTGTGTGTGTGTGTGTGTGTGTGTGTGTGTGTGTGTGTGTGTTGACACAAGATTCCTTATTTCAAGGAGTGGTTGACAACTACAGGTGCCCCCCCAAATAAACTGTTTACTGTGCCAATTATTATTATTATTATTATTATTGTTGTATTACTAGACCCGTAGACCGGCTGTACCCGGCTGTAGAGCACCGAGTCAGTAATGATGGAAGTTGGAGATCCATGCCCCACCCGGCTATGCAATACCCGTTGTACGCGTGTCAGAGTACCTGTTCCACTCATCTGTCTGTGTCCCTTTTATGCCCATATATGGAGATTTCTGTATCTGACTCTCTGTGTCCCTTTATTCCATATGGAGTTCTGTGTCAGGCATGCCCAACTATGGAGTGTTGTGTTGTCAGAACAGGCCAGCTCCATATAATATGGACCCTGTCCAGAGCCTGGGCAGAGGCCTTTTGTGGCGGTTGTCCAACCGTGGGTCCGACCGACTTGACACCAGGCACTGCACTCCCTGTGGGGGTGTGTCACTGTAGCCTGGCTAATAAGCCAGACCGAATCAGCCGTTGGCAAAAACCAAATTGTGATTTGAGTCTGGCTTATTAGCCAGGCTAGCGTCACTGTCGAATTTGAAGTGGGTGGGGCGAACGGTTCTCGAGTTACGTGCATTACAGCCGTACACCGAGTACAGAGACATGGTGCATTTATAGATTATTACTTGCGCAAGCAGAGCGTGCAAGTAATGTTATCAGTCAGGTGCTACGATGCGTATGTCCCTTAGCAGCATATGATATGACGTCATATGCTGGCACGAAGCAGACCGTGCAGGTATGTTTTCCGTCATGCTACGAAGCGTATGTCCCATGACGTGATGAAGATCTGTACCAATGCCAGGGTATAATTGGTTTACGATGGTGACGTAATGATGATATGTTTCAGTGTCAGGTGGATTAAAAAAATGGACATACGCATCAAACCACCCGAGTAACCACATTATACCACTAATCAACTCAGAAATTACATATACATACATATAGACATATACATATAATATGAGCATATGACGTGCTGAATATATGTAACAATGCCAGGGTATAATTGGTTATCGATGGTGACGTAACAATGACATGTTTCAGTGTTGGGTGGACTTAAAGGTAATGCCCCTATGTAGGCTATAGAATCTGACACCACTGCCACAGGCATAAGTAATCATTACCATACTTCAAAATACTACTTTTTCTCCTCCAAAAGCAAGGTACGTAGCAAATAGCTAAACCTAATAATTCAATATTGCAAACGTTCTTTCACAGAGAGGCTGAGATTTGAACGTTTGTAGCGGTCTACACAGTACTTGCACGCTCTGCTTGCGCACTAGTGTGCAACAAGCAAGTAAGAGTGCAGTTCTAGTTATTATTATTATTATTATCTCTACCCGTTTATAGGCTACTACTGTACGATCAAATCAGTATGGACCCTCCCCTCGGGTTTAGGTGCGTAGGTAAGTGAACGATCAACAATTACTCTTTCCTCCGAGGTAGTGGAAAGCCTGGTGAGGCGAGGTTAAACAATTACTCATTATTTTCTAATGTAGTGTTCTCATTGGCTCATCTCTTCACCCCTCCTCCTTGAAACATTTGACGTGGCAAAGAGGCAAAGCCTCCGGACGTGACATTGTTGTGCACATCATCTTGCAGCCTCCTCTCTTCACCTAATCCATTTCACTCAGATTTGCACCTTTGTGGACAAGAGAACAGCAGCTCTCGGCCCGTCTCCACCAGAAAAAGGAGAAATGATGTGGTGGTTGGTCTTGACCACCGTTCTTCAATGTGTTTCGGCATATGATGTGGATGTGAAGAAGCTAGAAGGTCTAGGTCTCTCAAAAGCGAAGGTGGAGGTACAGTAAGATATACGTTACATTTTAGATTTTTCGCTAATTCCTTTTATATTAGATAAAAGTTTAGGGGGTGTCTGGCGAGGCTTATATAATTTCAAATTCTTAAAAAGTATTTTTGAACTTGAATTCAATTTATTTCCCACATTTCCGCGTTTTGTGATTCACGCATGCGTAAATTATGTGGTGTGTGTGTGTGTGGATGATGGTCCGTAGGATTATCATGCCCAAATGAACAATATTGTGAAATATCTTTCAACAACTAACTATGGTGGTGAATAATGAATGTAAATGAATACCCAAAACCGATATTTGTAACCAAATGACAGGTCTGTTCTTTTCATCTAAAAATCAAATAAGGACAAAGGGGTTACAGGAGGAGGCTACACTGAGGAGTCGAATTGCATGCTTACAATACAAAAGTTTCTGAAACTCTATTCTGTTCTTTGTGAAAGACCATGCAGGCCAGGTATCCCCCAGGGTGTCACTCAAACACCACACCTGTCATCTTGTATCCATTTCTATTGTGTTATGTATTTCACACCTGGAATTGAATACTTGCGTGAACATTACCAGACGTACACATTTTCTGCAAAAGTTTAGGGTTGGCATTCCTCTAAATACATTGAATGTTAACTATTAAGGCCTTTTGTAAATGAATAGTTAAGATGATACTCTGCAATAGGGGTATACAACGGTATGCAACAGCAGGTTGGCCCAGAGGTAAAGTCTTTGACACATCACAGAAAGATTAGCTTGGCCCTAGACTACTATTCTACATCCAGTTGTGATATGGCAACTGGATGTAGAATTTCGCTAGTCCACATTGTTGCCAATGTGGACCTAGGCACTGAACCTCAAGCTAATGTACTGTACTGAGGGCATCCATAGGATTCCTCAAGATATGCATTTGAAGGGGCTTATATCATGTGAGAATAAATGTTTGTTGCATTGGGTCAATTGCTATTACAGTGTACAGTATTTTATCTCATGCTGGGAGTGAATGCAAGATCATTCTTTTCTCCCCAGTCATGTGGTGGATGACAGCTGAACAGGCTGGTTGAGGTAAGGTTAACTTTTACTTTGAATCAAATCAACATTTTTTTTTAATGGAAAGATCTATTGAATACAGACCAAGATGATTGAACAATTATTCTCAACTTTTTCCCACAGGTCAAAGCCTTTGTGACCCAGGATATTCCTCTTTAGTATCCTTTACCTCAAGTGTTTTGATTTTGTTATAAATGCAGAAGTGTTACAAAATGGTAAACAAAGACCTCTGGTATTTTATATCTGTCCTGATCCTTGACCACTGTCACCTAGCCACAATCTGGTAATGAAGCACATTCCTGGGGCTGACCCTGAGCTTGTCCTCCTCAACCACCATTATGAGGAATTGGATGTAAGTGTCTTGTGTTATACTAGTTATTTGTCTCATGACAGCAGGTAAATGTTACATCATCCTCTTTGTTCAGTTATAGCCAGGAGCCTGTCAGGAACCGGTATTATCAGAATTTGTTCTACCCCAAGCAAGTTTGTCAATAGGAATTTGATCACAAGGGTTATGGTGTACAGTATTTAAGGGTTAATTAATGTATAGTTAGAATAGTCATTAGAGACTGTATATACAGTATACACTTATTTGAGTCATGAATGTTAAACCCCGTTTTGTGTGACCCTCTTCAGCGGATAGGCCTATCCGACATGAGCCGCTCTGAGATCAATGAACTACTGGGGAAGCTGGGCTTCTACAAGAAGGCTAAAGCTGACGATGAGGTGCCAGAGGAGTTCCGCTTTTCCCCTGCCAAAGACAGCCCTTTTAAGGACGAGCCACAGTCTCAGACCTCCACTTCTCCCCCAACAGAGAAAGCCTCAGTTCCTGATTCAAAGGCAAAGCGCTCAGACCTATAAAGCAGAGTTTATACTTTTCCGTACAAACATGTTGCTCACCTAAATGATTTTAAATTAAAAGCATTTCTTGGCTGAACAACATTTACATTCATGTTGTACAACAAAGTATAGATTAGGCTCCGAGACAAAAAGGGAAAACCACAGCTCCAGTCTCCTACAGTACTGGCTGGTCCATGATCGGTTTATCACGGTTCATAATTATTTGTTAAAGTGACAGCAGATCATGAACCAGCACACTTAGGGGTTCCAGTTAGCATCAGCATCCAGCAGTCCATTCTCTGAAGTTGCACATAGATTTTTACTGTAATTTTAGAGAACCTTACAGTACTATGTCCATATTTCTTTCTGTTATGTGTCATGTCCTCAGGAGTCATTCCTCACTTAATCTTTCATGTTTTTGATAACTTCCTGTCCACTGTGAAACTGAATGAAGCCCCAGGCGTAAAATCACCTGATTGGTTTGGGGCTGATGCTATTTGTTCCAGTAGGTGGGACTTACAAATTCAAGACTGTTTAAGTGAAAGGTTTGGCAAATTATGAAATGATTAAAAACAAACTCTTAAATTGTGAACATTTTTACATAATACCACTTTGTGAAGCTGCACAAAATTGTACAAATGAGATTCTGAAAATAAAGTGTCAATGTCTCAAATGGCTTGTCAATTCATTTATTGTGCACAGTAACATGAAATTATGAGTTGACAGCAGTGAATTTTAAACAGTAACAGTATGACCAAATGGATTGCATTTAGCAGGATCAGAGATGTGATGTGATGTCACACAGGTCATAGGATGGCAGTGTTTATTCAAGCTGTAGCCAGCCAAATATTCTAAACAATGCAGTTCCTTTGTGATCTCAAAACTATTTAGTTGAAAGGCATTGGGACTTTCCCTTATTTTCCACCTGAAAAATGCATGCATGTTCAGTCAAGAATAGTGACTTTCATACAGAACCATGGATTTAGCTGGTGTTAGGGCGTTTGCATAAAACAATACTATGTTTTACAACAACTGAACCTGGGTCTTAATAGCATTGCAGACCTCAGTAAGGAGTATACAGACTAACACAATGCAAAGACACTGAGGTTGCAACAATTTTAATTACAATTTCAAAAACATCCCAGTGCTCATGAATGAAATTAAATATGATAACTTTAAATAATTCAAGTAAGTGTTTTTAAAAAGCATGCAGTTTTTGGTTAGAAAACCTGAAAGTAGAAAGGTGCACTCAGAGTGCAGTAGATCAGAGGGACAGGATTGTTGTGATTGGCCAGCCTGGCGCTGATAAAAATGACAATTGTCATTTATCCGTTTGAAATATATACAACCCTGCTGTCAGCATGCACAGCACAAGCAATATGACACTGATCGACCTAGTAGTACGAGAGAAGACAGACAGACACAGAGAGAGACACAGGGCGAATGCATTATCTCCTGGCGGAAATAATGACAGTATCAGAATTGAGACTGACTATAGAGATGCATCATACGTTATGCATACAGTATATATTTTCCAATGGCATCACCACCAGTTATGCGAATAGTTAAAGTGTATTAATTTTTAATTTAAAAGGGGACTATGTTAAAAAGATTTCTCTTGTACATTTCTTTAGGGGTCTCTCAGTAAACACCACTAAATGAACAAATACAAAATATATATATCAAAAACTATTAAAGCTCAAAGGTTTTGCTGATAAAAACGTTGGCCCTCTCTTACTGGAGATTGACTTATTTTATACTAAGAACATGTGCATCCAGAAGAAAAGAAAACATCAAACTCATCACCAATGTTGCCAACAAGGATAATCAGTAAACTGATACACACATTATCCCCCAAACTGTCCACCAGAGATGCTTACATGCATGACATTCCTTCTTGACTGAGTCTCGTCTGTCATCCGATGAGGATTTGGGGCCAGGGTTCGTGGGTAGCATAGAGGGATGCACCCTACTCTGGGTGGGACAACAAGGGCTAGGGTGGTTGTAAACACGTTGAATACAGGACTGGATCAGAGGTCTGAGGCCCGACCCAGGGTCTTCAACTCGTACCTGCGCAGGTGGTTGACCAGAGACTGCACGTAGGTGAAGACACATTTGGAGTCAGGCTTGTTACCCATAATCATCATATCCTCCACCTCCAGGAGGGGCATGCAGTTGGCACAGGCCCTGAGGGACAGGTACACAACACTGTAAGTGTGGGACATGCGAGGATGGACCCGTGGGCTTTGTAAGAAGGGTAGCATTTCCTTCACAGATTCCCAAAATGTTATAGTTCTTATCTGCTCATACAGAGTCATACAGGCTTTGAACAAACCAGAGCAATAAAGAGTTAGTGTTAATAATACTTAAAGAAGGCTGGTGTATTAACAGCGATCCTATCAAATTCAGGGACAGAGAATGCCATGCAATGGCCACAGGGTGGCACTATCCTCACATGAACCTTGCAGCACTCAGTCTGCAACAAATTAGCCAAAAACGGTAGCATTTGGGGACAGTGGAAAATCAACTGGAACAAGCAATTGTAAAAATAAATAATACAAAAATGACAGTTTTTTTTAAACATCAACATAATTAAAATGTCTTCTTGTCACTTTAGATATTTAAAAGGACAGTAATTTAAACCTATGTTATTACAACACGGGCTTTGAAAGCCTTGAAACCTTACAACGCCCATAAACCCTTGTAATACTGCTTCTTGTCAGTGGACAATAAACAACTTTTCTTTCCTCTGTGTAGTTTCTAATCCCTTCAAACATTGTGATACCACCGTTCCTTTTAAAGTGTGGAGTTGCAATGTCTGGCTCTCTGCCTGGATGTGCCGAAATGCACAAACATGGACACACACACACACACACGCGCACACACACACACACACGCACACGCACACGTTAACCCCTCACCCCAACTCTAATCCAAACCTGTATCACAATTGCAACTCTGAAGAATGACCAGAACAATGTTTCTCTGGCTTTACTATCCGTGTGGTGACTTTGATGCCCACAAAGACAGTAAAACATGACATACAGACACTTCCGCCCCATTAAAAGTCTCAGCACCATTGTGAGGTTCCTCCATGGGTGTTGTCCCCCTCTCACCATGAGTTTAATTTGGGTTGGGTGTGACTCTAGGAGGAGTTTTTGGTTTTAACCAGGCCCTTCTGCACCAGACCCCTGTAGAACTCCTGCAGGTACGTGTACACACACTTCCAATCTGGCTCACGCATCTTCACCATGTCATCCACATCCAGCAGCTGAGGACAGTCGGCTAGCTTCCTGCACCCGCCGCCAGGGAGGGAGGGGCGAGAGAGAGAGAGAGGAAGAGAGAGACCAACAGCAAAGAATGAAAGGTAAAGGGGTGGACAAGAGTGAATTACAGAGACAGAAAGAATGAAATGAAAGGACAGACAGACAGGAAGGAGACAGTGGGGACAAAGCCGTGAGCAGCCACATGAAGAGATTCAGGGTGAGAAGACAAGAGTGGGAGAGAGAGAAAAAAAACACAAAAAAAGACATAATAACATTACATTCTCTGTGTTGACAGATATATCCATGAGTTGACATGCTTCATGAACATCAGGATTACATACAGTACGTGGCACACACATTATCACACAACAAAACGTCAAATGGGACCAACAGGTGATGCCCCATTTAGCATTTTTGTTTGCTTGGTTGTTTTTTTCTGTGACATACAAGACTTCAGACATAAAGGTACAGGGGTGTGGGAGGAGGGGGGAGGGGGGGGGGGGGGGAGTAAGCCTAATTTATACTCTGCCACTTGCCAACAAGAACAGATTTTCAACCTTGGTTTGATGGAGTATAAATTCAGCTTCACGCTTCCCCCACAGACAAATACAACACGTTGAAAAAAACAACAATTATCCTAGAGAGAAAACAAAGATATGGTGTGTGTGTGTGTGCGTGTGTGTGTGTGCGTGCGTGTGTGTGTGTGTGTGTGTTGAGGTTCAAGATCACGGCAAACAAGTGGTGCATGAGTGCCTGTGAAGTGAGTGGCAGTGCAAAACATAAGACAAGAAGTGTTGAGGGTGTAGTATGGTGATTTTCATCATCATCATCATCAGCAGCAGAATCAGTCCTACGATCAGCGTGTGAATACAGCATACTGGTGGTGGGGTGCAACAACAGTGGTTGAAACGTCATCCAAAAAAAGAACAGAGCAGAGGTAGTACAAGTACTGTACGAAAAGAGGAGAGGAAGACTAATGGTAGGGAGAGATGGAGATAAAGTCTGAGTGGCAGTCGAGTGCTCATCCCTGTTTTTTGACCTGATAGTTGCTTGGGGAAGGGGTTGTTCATAGTAGGTCTCTCGGTTTAGATCAGGGGTGAGACGAAGGGTTACACTTTAGTGGAGGACAGATGGGGTTTTAGAGGTGAAGTAAATAGTGCAGTAGTTGGATCAGAGGACACCTCATCCTTGAGGTAACATGGTACACCTAAGAGAGACAGGAAAAATGACACTTCGACATGAACAGGGGGCGGGATCTGGGCAGCAACTGTCCACGGAAGGATGTCTTACTGGTCCAAATCAGGACTTCAAGGCTTCTTGCTGTTAATGCAAAACTCTGTTCTTGTTTCTGTATTTGATTCTTAAATAGAGATAGAGGCGTCTCAAGTATTCACTAAGAGAGAGAGAGTGAAATGTTAATTACTTACATGAGCCAAATAAATGTACTTTTTCATAAATGACTATGAGAGGGACTAAACTGTCCAACACAAATACAGGATAGT
Source organism: Electrona antarctica (assembly GCF_951216825.1). Lineage (NCBI taxonomy): Eukaryota > Metazoa > Chordata > Actinopteri > Myctophiformes > Myctophidae > Electrona > Electrona antarctica. Next base: position 31,199,070 of record NC_136793.1, on the reverse strand, counting down.
GGACTGGATTTGAGCACAATGTAGCAAGGAATAAAATGTTTGGCTTTGGGTTGTACAGTAGTAGATCTTTGACTTTAATTTTGTTCTCTTTGCGTGAGTATGCGGAAATAAAAGATATCATCTGTAATCCTCCAGCCCTAGAGATAAGATAAAGCCTGCAGTAGCTTGCAAGATTATCTTCCGCTTGTTTCTTCTCATTTTTGTCTGGCAGGCTTAAAGGAACCCAAGCTTGTGATCCTGTTGATGTGGTTTCTTGAAGAGTAAACGGTCACATGGTTGATGGTCTCGCAATCAAAACTCACGACACTGTATTCACTGATGTGGTCAGTGCACATATATGCAGGACAAACAGGACAAGTAGTGTGTGTGTGTGTGTTTACTCACTCTGCAGTGCTGAAGGCCACCTCAAAGTTTTGCCTGCGGTTGCTGGGGCTCATTGAATCGTAGTCAAAGGCCTCAGGGAAGAAGTTGTGGACCAAGGCACAGAATGCCATGCCATTACTCCAACTGGAGGAGAAGTTCTGAATTTGTACATTCTGCAGGAAAAGACAAGCGATCAGCAGTGAGGAGTAACGAGGTAAGAGCTGTAAATATGAATCACTTAATCCCTAGTTTATACTTCAACTAGAAAACAGTGTCCCAGAAAAGTTTGCTGCCCTATATTTTCGCACGAGAAGCCAGATTGAAATTGGTTAAATCACTGGCTCATGTAAATTACTTGTGTCTGGACTCTGGACTATCATGTTTATATAATTAGTAAGCAGAATCAGAGATAAGACAGTGTTACTTTACCTTACTTTACTCTCAGAGTTAAATTAACACAGGGATTGAATTTGTAGAGTGAACGCTGATGCCCGGTGACTCACCTCATATGAGCGGGTCTTGGCACGGCACCAGTCCAGCAGCATCTGCTTGATGGAGTTTGCGTTAGGCACACCAAAGCTAGTGGAACGCTGGACCTTGTTTACCATGGCCACTGCCTGATTCCCGGGACTAAAAGAAAAAGGGGGGGGGGGGGGGGGGGTGTTAATATTTACATACTTTGACATCTTCCCTTTTCTTTCTTTAGCGGTGCCATTCCCTTTGTCTGTTTATCCTCACCCCCCGCCCTCCTTCTCAAGCTTCTCGATCATGGCTTTGCGGGCCTGCATGGCGGACGTCTTGGGCAGTGTCTGGGCCCTCATCAGCTCCTTGCGCTTCTCCACCTGCTTTCGCTCCATATCAGCCAGGCTGCCGCCACTGCGAGACGACGTGTCATCCTCGCGGTCGAACACACTGGTGGCATAGAGGGAGTTCACTGGTAAAGACTTTGTAACTGCAATTTGTTGAGGGGCGCTAGCCCCTCCTATATACAGGTTTAATGTTTGTTTTTAGTTAAACAAACATTAAAAACGCCATTGATTACGTCATTTCTTTTATTATAATTGGTATATTGAAGCTCCAGAACCCCACCTGCCCACTTTCTTGGTTGTAGAAGAGGAAGAGGAAGAGGAAGAGGAGAAGCTGTAGGACTTGGACTGGACTGTCCCCCCTGAAGAGTAGAGACAAAGAGAGAGATTAATGATGTGTAATGAAAACACAAAGTCTCATTAAGGAGAGTTTCGCACAAGCTGTTTTCTTACCGTATATGAAGACACGTATCCATTCGTCATTAAAAAAAGAAAAAACAAAAAAAACATGCCGAGCGTTCCATACCAAATTAGCGGATTTACCGTCCGGGTGGATCAACAGCTAGAACTCTTCTATATCGCGCGATTTGTTTTAGTTTTAGTTTACATCTGTTGTAGATGATATGACAGGTTAGTCCATGCACTCTTCCTGTTCTACGTGGGCTGACGTTAGACCCTTCCTACGCTTTTCTTAAAGGACCAGCGCCCTATATGTTTATTTATTTTTTTATATTCTTTTTTGGTCAATATATATATATTAACATGATTTTGTAAAAAAACGGTTAGGAAGAAATTCCCCTTTAATGACAGCAGATGGCAACAATGTAATGACAAAGCCGTCTCTCTCACGGGTACACAGGTATTTTTATAATTTTTAAAAAATCTCCACGTCTACACGGCCCTGTACAAAAATCTCTCCGTTCCACACGACAACGTAGCTAAGGTCTTGTCCACATGGGGACGCATAAACAGAGGTTTTAAAAATCTACACAAAAAGATTAGTTTTACGTGTGGATGGGGCGAGAGATGGATGAGAGCAGTTATGACTCACTGTCTGTTTTCTGCATGTAACTTGTCTCCATGATCATGCTGCGTGTTGACTTGCTGCCATCATCTACACACACACACACACACACACACACACACACACACACACACACACACACACACCCACACAGTTTATAAGCCTTAACTCATATTTCGTGATATACCAATATGTGCATGTAATAACCAAGTGGAGTGATTTGACCTACCAGATTGGGCAAAGCGGTCCGTTTTGGTGACTTGGCTGAGCGTGGAGCCATCCACCGACCTCTCCATCGTCCGCATCACCGTCTCTCCAGCGCCGCCCGCACTGCGACCCTTCTGTGAACGCTCATCTCTCTGCTGACGGAGATCCTGCAGGCGGCTATCACGTTCTTTTTCTCTCTGGTCTGAGATGGATGGAGAGATGGGGAAGGTCAGTGGAAAAAGAGGAGGAGGACATAGGGGGGGCCCTAAACAAGCTGACAACACTTTATCTGACTAAAATAGGAACACATCAAACAAGGGTTCCCATATTTGTGGTGATTCAGGATTCTTTCCAAGGTACCATAAAATGCCTTTGCACACACAAACGCCCACTACAGGTGGGAGGCAGACAGCCCAGCCGGGGTTGCAGAGTAATAGTGCCAGTCATCAAAGAGAGCAAACAGATTGATTTGCCTGCAGAGAGCTGAGCCAGGATCAACACATTTTGCACACAGCACGCCGATATCTTAATCATGCTTCCACTGCTACCCTGGGCTGGGGTTCTAACAGCAGTGAGTGCAGTACACACCACATTCAGAGATCTCTCTAGATCTGATTCAGAGTCTCAGATGGTAGTTCAACACAACCAGACACTAGGTGGATCCTACAGTAGGATGGTGAGTGATTACCACAAGACAGACAATAAACATGAGCTGATACACATTTAAGTGATCCGGAGGTGAGTGCAAGATACTTAGGTATACACACACACACACACACACACACACACACACACATCTAAATTCATGCATGTTTGACACGCTTTGTCAATATCCTTCATTCCAAATGTGTGCTTCGTCAAGTACTCATGCTTTCTTTTCTCTGTAGTTCTTTGCGATACTTTTTGTTTATGTTGTATTACTCCGTTTATCTTTCCCATTTTGTTTCTGTATTTGTACATATATATATATATATACATATACATATATAAACTCAAAGAACTACAGAATTGTACTGGTTTGACAATTACAGGATGCTTCAAAGAAGAAGGCACATACAAAAATGTAAATCCACACTGCACACCAACCTGTCCTACCTAATTCTTCTTGAGTACATCCAAGCCTGGCCTCTGGGGACAGAATGTATTGCAATAATGTGGAAATGAGAGCAGAGAATGAGAGAGAGAAGTAATTTGGTACAGGTAAATGTAGTCCCTGGTAGAGACAGTGATATGACTAGATCTGTACAAGACCATACAGAAGACAGCACTGCCAATCAGAATAAACTAAAATAATAAAGACATATGCCGAAAACAAGAATAAGAGAACACAGAAAGGGTATGAGATAAGACTTTGTGTCACTCACCTCTCTTTCTCTTACGAAGGTCTCTCATGGCGGCCCGGATCATTTTCCTCTCCTCAAAGTCTTTTGACTCATCAAGCTGAAAAAACAAAGTAAGTCACATGAATCATGGTCAGTCCTTGCATGCAGTGTTAACATAGCATACACTAGTACACTGTACAGGAACAAAACACACAACATATTTATGGAAAGGTCGCTATAAGGACCTTTCCAAATATAATCTGTCACAATTTAAGTGGTTGTATTTGTTAAATAAAGTTACGTCTAGTTGATAGGACATAATATCAGGGTGTCAAGTACCATTTTGTCAAGGAGCTCTTCATCCTCTATGGCAGCTAGCTGGTCAGAGGTCAGTTTTCCAGAGTGCTCATCAGGTTTAGTCTGAGTGCTAGTGGATGAGCCATTAGGAATGACCGGGGAGTGATAGGCCAGTTGCACAGACGGCTCCACAGAAAATGCAGGCTCGGAGGCCACAACTGGCTCCGTCTCCATCTACACATGCAAACATACACAAGGAAGGAATAAAAATTAGTCTCAGACAGGAAAAAGGAAAGAAGGAAAAAATATGTAGTTAAGTTTGATTCCGATCAAACTGCACTGTTGTGTAGTAAAGTATTGGTGCACTGGTGTGTAGTCAAGTATTGGTGCCATGCACAGGTTCCCTGTAGAAGATGGTAATGACAGTAGCATCCTGTACTATGCAACAGTCAAACTGCCTGGAGATCAAGCTTACTCTGAGTGAGAATTGCGCTTGAAAGCAAGTTCCCTGCTGGACACCACTCTCCAGCTGTGTTTACAAAACACACTGACAAACGCTGACGTTTAGGATGTAATGAGCCAAACAGGATTTTAGTAAAACTTCCTGGACAAGAGGGACATTTCCTGGTTTGTGGGGGTGGTCATACGTCTACCCTTCAATACTCTCCATAGACGGTATTAGGCGCTCTCTCTTTTGTACCAAGACAAGTTAGACAACCCTCATCATCTCTGGCCTCCTCTGAGCTCCAGCTTAGTTGCAGAGAGTCAACATAATGTCACAAAACAAGTCCCAGACTGTTAAGACGTATCTTGGTTCAGACTACAGTTCTACTGAAATAGCCTGTGTCTAAGGATACAAGGCTGTATGGCATGAACAAAGAGTTTAGGTGACCCCATTGTGGCTACAAGGCCCGATAGCTGCACTACTATACATAAACTATGTGGAATAACATCCCTAGTCTTCCTGTCAGGATGCTGGAATTTATACCACAGAATGAGCAGCTGTGCAGCCAGGGAGTAAGTTATTGGTGCAGTAGAATGTAAGAGAGAAAATGTTGAATTAGTGTGTAGTGTAGAAGACCGCTGAGGAGAAGCGAAATGGAGAAGATGTACAAACAAAAGCATTAAACATCACTAAGATAGACCTGATCATCTAACTATTTATGAGCAACTACAATAACTTATACACAACACCTTGTAAATGTCTATGGTGCCGATGCGATACATGTTGAAGGGTCATGGTTTGGTCTGGTGGCTATTATTGCCTTTGTTGTTATTGGCTCCAGGTCCAGATATAGCCCAGACAGTTGGCTCGGTCTCCATCACAAACTCTCCACTCTGGCTATAACCATGAAGGGACAATGGACAGTGTTCTGTACAACTGTGACTCCTGATTTTAGAGCTTTCTGGCCAGAGTTCTTCCCCAGAGGAATGTTTTTGGCCACAATGTGGCCAAGCAAGGCCTCTTAGTGAATAAGCGAAGGTAAATGTGTATGGGGCAAGTGAGAGAATTTCTCCGATACAATGATCATCTACACCTGGTGCTAAAGTCATAATTAATGAACATTATCTATCATCTTGGATCATCTGAGAAATTGTTAGTAAGTTACTTTATTGACACAGACATTGGGTCCAAACAATAATCGAAAACCCATGAATAAAAACTTAAAAAAGGTACAATACATTAAAATGTACAATACACAACACAACATTCCTTTACATCAGGAGCTTTCTATTGCTCCAAAAGTGACAGGCAGGCATGTAGCATACATGTTGTTACATAAACAACATGTTTTTGTTTTCAAAAAAGGGGAATTAACAAGAACTCTGGAAGTCCTTTCAAATCGTCATAGTTTTTTTCCCACATGATTTGTGCTGATTTATGTAAATGTGTTACAATATATGAAAGAATGAGTGGAGGGTTACTCAAGGCCATCCTCTTCATCAATCTGTGTAAAGGCTTGATGGACAGCTGTATGCAGCATTAGGCTGGACTATAAATTCTTTCCAGCTGAATAACTACAGATAATGCCACAAAGATCCCCTGAATATCCTTCAAAATCTTGCATTATATTTACAGCACTATTTTTGTTAGGAAAAAGAAGGTTAGAAAGAAGCACAAAATGACAATCCAACGTGGCAACTCTATCCTACTCTATTAAAGAGTTATTTGAGGGCCACGGAGGTCATTGGGGGTAGAGCCTTTTAAGTTGCCAATGTCTCTGGCTGTGTTCCATGGAGACCAGTCACAACACAGCTGATCAGAACAGATACATGCAAAGTTCAGGAACCACACGCCACTTTGTTGTGTGCTGGCACCGTGTGCCAGAAATAAATTAAGCATTACAATGCATTATTGCTCACAAACCTGTTTACATACATTTCCCAGGAGAGTAAAAGGCATGGCCATTTTAAAGGTTTGGTCAGGAAACAAGTATACAGATAGTGACACTTGGCTTCTCCACACACCAGGAAGTCTGACAGTTCTCCCACTGGAATCTTTAACATTTGGTTAGAAGAAATACAGACTCCACAGCTATACAAACTAGCACATGAGACCAAAAAATGTCAGGGAGTACATACGTAAGCAGCACATTAGCCGTGGTAAATAATGGCTAGTCGGCTGCCACTTTATTTACACTTTATCTCAAACTACTGGCTGAATTGCCATGGAATTTTCGCTTAACTCCATACTCCCCAATGGATGAACCTCTAGTGGCCAAATTGTCAGCTTTGCACACAAGATACTTAATTATTACCTATAATAATATTCCAAGAAAAATACGTTGGTTAAAACTGTAGTGACGCCATACCATGCTGTTCTTGCGAGAAAGGTTTCCCACGAGAGACGGAGCAGAAGCAGAGAGACATGTTGCAAAGGTGGGAGGGTGAGAGACAGGCACTGCTTGAGTTTCAGGCTTCCGAGTGGCTGCTTCATTTCTTCCACTGGATACAGATTCTGATTCTTGGAAGCAGGGGTCAGGCTTCATGGGAATACTAGCTGGTGTATCCAGGGGTTTTCTGGATGGAGAATCCAGAGGTAAACTGGGTGAACCTGGTGGTGTATTGGATGGAGTATCTGGGAGTGCTGTGGATAAAGCATCCAGGGGAATACTGGATATATCCAAAGGTGCGCTGAATGGAGCATGGGGCTCACAGGGAATGGATGGGAAGCTTTCAGTGTTGGGTGGTACATTAGTAGAGGGTTCAGGTAGGCCCATTGCCCGGCACAGAGCCTCCACCTGCCTCACAAGCCTCTCCTGCTGAATCTGCAGCCTCAGGCTTTCCTCCTGAAGACCAACAAGTGCCTCGGCCAATGGAGCTACTTGGGCAGCTGCCTCCTCAAGCCGGGCATCCACTCTCTTTCCAAAGGCCTGCAGATCATTGTGTATCTCTCTTACAGCAGAGCGCAATGTTAGCTCCAAACTCTGCTCTGTGACCTCTTCCTCCTCTTCCACTTGCTCCTGGAAAAGCAGGTCTCCGATCACCTCCTCCAGCCCAGACTCGGCACACAAGCTGTCAGGGCTGCCCAATCCTGCTGGAGCCTCTGAGGCTGGGACGAAATCTAGGTTCACCCCAGGCATGGCCAGGCCAGCTGCACTCAGTGTCACTGCAATGAAGCTAGAGTCCTTCTTGAATGATGTTTTTTTTATATATATATATTCTTTTTTACAATTCTCTAATAGCCAAGAAATAACAATATGATGGACATCAGAGGACACTCAGATGTCTCTGATGTTCTCTCTGTCTGCCTGTTTATAGAGACCCTTCAAAGCAAGACACATACTTTATACCCCCGGCAAATCTCTCCCGTTCAGTGGCCTGGGCTGGACAACCAATGAGCACACACAGAATCTCGTTTCCAGGGCAGCAGTGGTCCCAGCCCCCTTTTTTTCTCAGGTGCCATAGACATGTCTGTCTATTTATCATTGGCCCAGCTTTTATTCCACTGAGCCAGGCAGGCCTCTTGGCCTGGTGGGGGCCTGAGGGGGAATACTGCTGCCCCCCGCCCAACTCTCCTTTTATTTAGAGCCTTTGCCCTTCACACCTCAACGTGCAAGTGACTACCTCTTTAGATGTGGCTCTGGGCCGGTGCTCAGCTGAAAGAGCTAAACAATGGAGCATGACTCTTCTTAAAACCGTTTCTGACAAACTGCAGCCTAATGCCTGTCAAATTGGATCAATTTATTTGCATGACTCTGGTTCAGAAGAGAAACCTTGAGAGGGGAGGTTAGTCTCTGAGGCCAGCCAGGGTCCATGGTGAGGAAGAACATACATGTGTCCAGTTATGCCAGGCTGAGGAAGCGTCGCCCCGGGGAAGGAGAGATCAGCCCTGCTGGACTGTGTTTGGCACTGATTGACTGACAGAACAGCACCAAGTGGTGATCCAACCAGCTGCCAATGTGAATTAAATGTGCTTGCTCGTGCATGTGTAAATGTGCATGCCTCAAGTTCTTTGTGTGTCAAGTTGAAAGTTCCCTGTGTGTGTTGATATGGACCCGTCTTTATGAGTGTACGTACATTGTTCATACAAGTCCGTATATCAGATACTTCTTATTTATTTTTTGCAGTTCACAGTTGACACAACCAAAATGTCTATCTGAACAGTAGGGGAATGTTTAAGGGAATGGGTTACATAACTGTGCAATGCACACACTGAACTTAATGTTGATGTATAGCAACACCACACTGGAAGGATCATTATACATTTTGTAAACAGTGCGCACATCAAATAAATATTCAGCATCTTGCCCTAACTTAGATAATTCAGCATTTACAACAGCTGTATTTTTCTTCTCTCTCTAGATCTAAGCTCTAATCAGGGCTGGCATTGATTCAGTGTTCTAATCAAACACCTCATGCTTGACTTTATCCCAGAGTGGAAAACTGTGTGAGTGACAAGAATAGTGACCATGGACACGAATGGCCTGGTACTTCTACCGAAGGGAAGACAAGTAGAGCAGCTTCCAGGAAGAATCTGACCCCCATAGTGAGTAGACAGAATGCTCACATAATATACATGCATTGTCCAGAGCACATGAGGGAGAGACGGAAGAAACCCGACTAGGCCTGCACTCTTTAATAATATATTTCTTTGCGACCATAGGTCGCATTTACTATGAAAACCTGCATCTCCCGTTAGTCACGCCTCCATATATGGTCACGCCTTGTGACATCACACCTCCATATATGGTCACGACTCATGACATCACGCCTCGTGACATGCCACGCCACCATATAAGGCCATCTCCATATATGAAGATCACGACACTGACGTCATCTAACCCTGGATCATCACCTAGATCTGCATATATGGAGCCGGCCAGCAACTCTACATCTGACCTCAAACCCTTAGATCTCCATATATGGAGCTGACTAGGCATGTAACGATTCACTCAACTCACGATACGATAAATTATATTTTCCAGAAAAATTACCGTTTTTTAAATTTTATATAATTTATCTTCCCCCAAGCTTTTTTTTAAACTATATTGCAAAATAAGTAGCATTACTTTTGACAGTGCAGAAACATAATTGGCTTCCTTGATGTATTAATGAGCATCAACGACCATCACCTGGGCACAGTCAAAAAGACACAGCTCCCCTCTACAGGACTCTACTACTGAAAGTGACTCATTTTTGTAAAATGACTTAATATGTAAAAAAGCTTTCTTTGATGGCATCTTAGGATAGATGTAGATCTATCCTAAGATCTATCCTTTTTTTAAATTGATTTTTAAATTTTATTAAATCGATTCATATCGTCAATATATCGTTACATGCCTAGAGCTGACCTGTTCGGACATTCCATATATTGATCCTTCCCCACCCGTCCTTCCTGTTCTGACATTCCATATGTTGATCTGACCTCATCAAACCCTGTACACTCAAGATACACTCCATATATAGCCAATACAGAATTCATTCCATATGTTGATCTGACCCCCCATACCAAAGCGCCAGCGCTCTCCCAGCAGTCTGCCGTCTGCCACCACCCAGGCGGATGCGTGCACTCAGGGGGTCTTACTGGTTCTATTCCTTTATAAATTCCCAAAATGTGTGAGAGTGAGTGTATCTGTCCTTCGTGTAGCTTGAGACAGATAGAGATCACCATATATGGGCATAAAATGGACGCATGCAGACAGACGGGTTACTATGACATGCAAGTAAGCATTGGCTTCCCTGATTGGCCAACACAACCCTTTGGCTTCATGTGTTGGCTGAGCTGTGTGTCACGTTTGTGCACTGCACCAATAAATGATCAACATGACGTCAGCAGTTTTACATGCATCGTTCCCGATTTACCGGCTTGTGTGTTCTCTGAGACTGAACTCCCGATGCAGTTGGAAAAGGATTCTGTACACATGCCCTACCGTGCATATATGGAGAACCGTTTGACCAATCGACTTCAAACTTGAGGGGTTTATTGCTAATGCCAGATGGTGTGTTTTTGCAAAGTGGGAAGTCTGTCAATCTCTCTGAATATCTTTCATGTCCATATATGGAGATCTCAATAAGACGTCACAGTACTGATGTCATAGACTTGTCTCAAACAGAGCCATAGAGTAAGACAGAGTTACGGGGCAGAAAACATCGGTCACGTGGTTCATGTACCCGCACGAGCCCATAGACTCCAATGCATTCCATAAACTTCCGGTGTCCCTATTCGCCAATAGAAGTCTATTTAGCAGAGACATTGGACTGGCCCCATGAAGTGAAAAGAGTTGTCGTAACTCTGTCTTGCTCTATGGCTCTGGTCTCAAAGTACTGTGATAATGCATAGTGTAAATACCCTGCCAACGTGTACAATGGCTACTCTGACAATGGGTGTTGCATAACCGGAAGAGAACGCATGCCCAACGGAAATGGGCCTACTTTTATTAATGCACCATTAGTCAGTCAATATAATAAGTCTATGAGTGACTGCTGCGAGAGACTGCTGCATGTGTAAATGCCTAATGTATCTACTGTGACAGAACGAGCGAGAAAGAGAGACAGAGAGGCGGAGAGAGAGAGAGATGCATTATACCAGACCTTGCTGTATTGTTAATGCCCATTTGCCCACGTGTCATTGTAAAACAGCAAGTTAACTTACAGGCCTCCATGTTTATGATGGTAGTCTGCTAATGTGGTAGTAGTGTCAATCAGACATAAATGAATACCATCCGTCCCCGGCGGTGAAATGAAAATGTCTGGCCATTGCGACCCCTCCACTGCTATTTAGAACAGCATCTAAAAATACCAGTGTGGCTTCCTTCAGAGCACAGAAATAAAGCATGGCAGGGACTTCACTCTGGCTCAACTCCAGTGAAGAGCGAACACCACAATGAGATAAGTGCTCTAAGGGAACACATTTTAAATGTAACTGGTAATATAACACCAGGGATAAAAACATGATGGTTCAGCCTTAATGGGCTGTTGAGTTGATACAATCCACACATGATTAAGTTAATGCAAAACAAAAGGTTTCTCAGCTTTTTTTGTACCCAATTCAGGCTCCAGGGAACAGTGTGTGTGAACACAATATTTGGGTAACCAATATGTGACAGCGTACAAGAGGATGATAACATTAACAACAGTATCCTACTATGTGCCCCCCCCCCCCCCCCCCCCCCCCAAAAAAGAAATCCAACTCCAACACTACAAGTAACACTATACTGCAGGAGGTAGAGACCAAGTGTCCTGTCATCACCCTGGATGTAAAGTGATGGCATTATTTATATTCACACCCGTCTCGTGGCATGAGGGCAGCGGTCAGCCTGAATGTACGGCTGAGAAACAGGAATACCTGTGTGCACTTGGACTATAGGAACAATGAAAGTGGATATGCACAACTACTGTTAATGGCCGGTCTCCCCATCTTAAATGCACTCTCTACTATACTGAAGCAGCTTTACTGCCATCTTTAAATTCACCCATCTTTACTCTTCATGATGGTGTGCTACACTACGTTTCTTTTATTCCTTTCCTTCCTTTTATGTAATTCAGTCAGCCTTATCTCCCTTTGTTAATGCTGATGCAAAGCTCCTGGCTGCATTTATATTTAATGTACGAATGAGAACTCAGAACACACACTGATGATTACCAAGGGATTGATAGGATGAGAAGCTGATAATAGTGGACAGGCCACAAAGTAGAAGTCCAGACTCCAGACCACCCAAACAGATCACAAAGTCCCAGAGAAGAGCTACCCAGCTCATTAAAATAACAGCAGGGGGGGGGATATTAAAACCTTGCATGTCTTTGGCAAAAACTAATGCTTACTTTATACTGTGTGAGCCAAGCAATGGATTGTGGCTCATAGCTCTAATAATATCTAGTACAGAGATATGTGCCATGAGCCATGGCATGGCTCACACAGTATAAATTCAGCTTAATGTATACAGCACTCGCATTAGCATAACCACCATCATTAAATACGTTCTAAAGATGAAGGGAAAAGTGTCAATGTACTAAATTGTCCGTGCAGTCCAATCCAAACACTCCCTTGCTTCCTCCTGCACACAAAGCACTGAAATGACCTTGAACTTTCACTAGGAAAGAGAAAGCCCAGAGAACAGGTGGTTGTCTCTGGATCAGTGTCTAAACGTATCCCAGCCTTGGTTGACGGTAACCAGCAGTGTCTGCTAGATACTTGCTCACAATCTCATTAGCCAAGCTTCGTCTGTGTTACTGTTTGCATGTTATTTTGAAAGGTAAAGGCTGCAAGTTTCTGCTTATAACAAACTAATTCATATCAGGTATCTCGAAAACAGCAGATCTCAAGCTCGCAAAGCGCCGCAGTGCGGAGCACGACAGATGACAGAGTATAAATTAAGAGAGTGGAAGAGCTGGATGCACATGCTGCTTATTGTTACTGATGCTGAGACAGCCTTACAGTATACCGGATGTGTCACCTGCAAACACAGCATAGCCGTGGGAACATGCAACCATGTCGTCAACCATAATTCAAAGCTGGTGTTAAACTCACTGGCTTAACCCTCATCTTCAACAGCTATGCATAACAACAGCGTTAGCTGAACCGCAAAAACGTGAGTCTCAACTAATGATCAGTAACTGATTTATCCTTCATACTGTATTCTATACCATGCAATTGGGTTGGTCTTGGAAGACAGGGAATGTTGCCAAAAGCATAATAAACAAATAATTCCAATTTTGCATAAACACTGTTGCTTACAATTGTAAAAACACATTAATTCCCCACAACAAAGTTACCTGTGCGTAGTTAGTGTAATTCTTAGTTCGAGCATACAAGTCATTTCTGCAGAATGAACATCTTTGTTGAGCGGTCTCTCTATTGTATGTCACTCGTGGAGCATTGAATCTTCTGAATCTCAAGCAAGTCTTAACTGATGCTGATGATCTCAGTCCAACACCTTAAATCCACCTTGCAGCCCCAGGCCGCCTCCTCCCAACTCTAATTAAGCAGTGCCCTGATCCCATAACCAGATTACTGCTGTGCTCAGCATGGTGGTGTGTGGACTAAATAGTAGTCTTCAAGCCGCACATACTGGTAGCCAAAGTGCCAAGAAAGTAAAAAGAAACCAACGCTGACTATTTAGATTATTCTTCCATGGGCCAGAACCATTATAAGGACTTTGGTGTGCATAGCATTCTCGTGCACAGCATGTGTGTACTAAACAGGACAACACGTCTTTGCTCAACACCCTCCACTCCGTTCTCTTAATGCATCATGATGACTATTCCTTTCACAGAGCATAGACAAGGATACAGAAGCTAAGGGCAGGTTTGGCTTTTCTCACACCTGTAGAGGTCACCATGGGGGAAGGGGGTGGGGAGTGGAGCGGTTGCATGAGAGCAGATCAACAATCATTATCTACCATGACGGTCAGTGATCTGCGCCAATCACAATGCACATGGCAAGAGCGAGGGTCGCAGCTCATGGTTTCAGAAGCATGTGAATTCATGCGATGATGAACTTGCGTCAACATGTTCTGTAGGCTAGTTTAAAGTGTGGGGTGGTGGCAGCTGGAGAGGAATTGGTGCATATGAAGACAGACAGGTGTGATTTAGGAATCATTTGCTAGATAGCTCTGAGTGGGCATGGTCTACTGAGGGGAAATGAGGAATGCTGGAGCACCTCCTACCCTCTCCTTCTGTCCGTCTCTCATACCCTACAAGGACAAATGTGACCAGCTACCCACTCTGTGTTTGATAAACACCGTTCTTCCCTTGCTCTTTGTCCACGACTTTCAGTTCCCTCATCGCATTAAGGCTGTTAGGTGACCTGCGATTGGGAGCCTTGCCAATGTGATGTATGAGACTAGAAAGTTCTATACAATTAATTTCAATACATTTGACTAGAGGATTAAGTAAAAAAACAGGAGTTTAGAATACATGCTTTGCAATGTGGGGACTTGAAAGTTTCAGTCATGGTATCAAATGGGGGTCCTTGATTGATCTAATAATGTCAAACTGTGTGTCCATGAACAAAGAAAGTTGAGAAACAGCAACCATGGCACTGTATAAAACATTTCCCAAGATGGTACAGTACCTTGAATGAAGAACTTGAGGTAAGACTGGATGAGGAGATCTTGAATGGTGTTGCTCTCAGGCCCAGGGTCAAGTCTGATTAAGACACAGACAAAAGATGGAGATGAGACAGAGACACATGGATCTAAAATAATATCCAATACAATCAGATTAGACAGGCAATTTTTTTTCTTCTCATACAGTAAATGGTTTTACTTTCCATAGAAACAAACAGAAGACTAACAAACAACATAAACCGATACAGTATACTGTATATTTATGTGTATAATTGAGAAAAGTGTGTGGATCCACAATGTTCCGGTCACCGCCATTTGTCAGTTATGTAAGCTGCCATAGTGTCATAAACAGCAGGATCTCATGTCTTATGAGAGAGCCTCAAATATGCATTACGCCACCTTTAATATAAACACTCCTTGGTCATCTGCCGGTAAGAATACACAGACACAAACTTTCATGTGACATGCTTGCCTGCATGCATTAAGTGTACATGCGCACCCACGCACACTCTTTATAATCTTAAACCTAGGTTTGATGCATACCAGTGCAGGTACTGTGAAGTCTGATTTATACTTTGTTGCACGATTGTGTCGCTTGCCAAAACTAACTACATACATGTTTTTATTAGGCTTTCTTGTACATTGTAGAATGTTCTGACTGTAGATAGGTGCTTCTGAGGAAAGCAGATGTTTGATCCCAGCCTGCCTTCCGTCAGAGGGAGACAGGGAGCTTCCAAAAAAGGAGCCTGTGGCCATTGAAGCAAATTGGGCTTAAAAGCTACAGTTGAATCCTTGTGAAGAAGCGCAGTGGAGCTGTCAAGACTCAGTCCACAAGGTTGTAAGAGGGATTGGCGGGGGTTGTAACCACGCAGTCTAAAGTAAACTGTTTGGGTTGGAGGTCCTGGTTGTTGGGAAGCACCGCAGCCTGAGACATCTTGTTTTGATAGAACTTTACAGCAGCTGCTGCAATGCTGCTTCTGTGAATGACTGAGATTCACAGGCATAAAGAAACACACTTGACCTGTGATTACACTCATGCAAATGCTCTCCGGCAGAGTATTAGGTACAGTTATTCTGGCTTTTGGTGCCATTATTTGTATATTGTTCCATGCTACAGTATTGCTGATTGCAAATTGCGACTTTCTGATAGTACTGCACTTTACGCACCAAGTGTACATAGTGTATTAAGGGCGAGCGTGTAAATACATGTGTCTGTGAGATAAAGAGAGAGAGAACAATATCCAGTGTGTGGCGCACACACTGAAAAGTCTATTGTGATTATTAGCAGTATTATTCCATCTACCTTCACACAAGAGCCAATTGTTGCATTTGTCTAAAGACATACAGTATGCAGTACTGTGTTCCACTGGCTGCACCGCCTGGTACAATATGCCAAACGCCCAATACAGCTAACAATGGTGTTTCATATCAATTCTTCCTCTGTTCCCACACACCCATGCACTGTGTTTGGCTCAGTGTGACCTAGCCTAGCTTGACTCCAGCTCCTTGTCATCATCCTACATGTGGCTAAATCCTTAGTGTCTCTGCCGTGTGATCTGAGTGCTGGTGAGATGCTTTGGAGGCGGAGCAGGATGAATATTTATACTTCTTGTTAAATGTGGAGTTATGGTACTGAATATTGTACCACGTCCACACACACACAGACAGCTGCACACTGAACGAAAGCTCCAGAAGTGGCATCGGTGATTCTTCCAACACGCAGGGTGTACTGATCGGGTACGTACGTTTGTACAGTTTACATGCAACTTCAAATTGATTATGCAGTAAAATCCTCACGTTTATTGAATTCATATAACAAAATGGACCAGCATTGATGCAAGTATTAATCAAAAGTAACATCACTTGATCATGACTGCTAAATGTTGTAAGGTTAATGCTCCTACCTGCTCTCTGTCCCATAGCGTTGATGGCATTCATGCGTGGGGCCATGTTGGTGATGGGCACTATGTTGCCCCTAGATGTGGAGGTGGAGGATGAGGAGGTGGTGGTGCGCCCATCCTTGATCTCAATGGTGAGGAAGGTCTTCATGTCAGGGTCTGCTTCTCCCTGGTTGTCTTGTTGTCCAGCTAGTCTCCCTGGGGTACTGTCTTCCTTTGAGTCCCCTGAGGCTTTCCTGAGCTTTTCAGCTGGATGCTTCGTCCCGCCTGTGGCGTTCTGTGATTGGGTAGCTGAGGACAGAGGTTTGCCTGTCCCACCCACTGGCTGAGGCGTGGATTTACTCTGGGCCAGGAGTCCTGTGCTAGAAGAGACTGAGGTGTGAGATGTGTAGGGTGCGCGTGGACCTTCTGGCCTCTCTCCAAAGGTACTGGGGGATCCTGCGGCTCTGCCTGAAAACAACTGATTGACTCGGGCGAAATTGGTCTGTCCAGCAGTGCCAGGGGCAGTCCTATTCCTCACCCTATTCTTCTGGGCTGGGCCAGGACTTGGGCTGGGTTCTGTGAACTTGCGCATCCGGTCCCGTACAGAGCTGGCCCGGCTGACTGGTTCCAGCACAACCTCTTTCTTCGCAGGTGCTGCAAAGCAGAGAAAGCTTGAATGCGTGTTGTGCTATAGACATGCAGAGTAACTCTAGTAATAATTCTGTTCAACAAAACACACAGAACCTAAAACCTACACGCCCCTTCTGCTTCACAGAATTACTTCATAAGCCTTAAAGCATCTCGCTCTCAACCTTGCTGTCTCCACCTCCTCAAAAAGCTCTCTAAAAGTCCCTTTTGCTTTTTTCCTCTATTTTCTGTTCCAGGCCCTTTTATTTTCCTTGACTTCACCTCTCTCACTGCCCCTCTTCTGGTACTCTGTATTTGTCTTGTCTTATGTTCCACTGTCCAGCCCCCTGCATTATCTGATGCTCAGTGTTTTTACACAGTGTCATCCACAATTTCTCTGAAACTGATGTCTTTCTGAGGTCATATATGAAGTACAATCCCTTAATTGTGACTCTGATAGTGTGAAAATGTACCCGTTTACCCGTAATGGTCCATTTTCAGAGTTACATTAACACTCTGGATGCGACTGTGTTCAGAGACAACATTAACAAAGAACGAGAGAGAATGAAATGCCATGGAAAATAATTTGTGATTAGCTTTGAGGACATTTAAAAAGATCTCCCTTATTGAGGCAAAAGACACATTGCTTAGTGACAACCCAATGTTTCCGCTACATAGCGATGAGCAACACTGTCTGAGAGAGAGAGATATATAGAGAGGGGGGGGGGGGGGGGGGGGGGGCGAGTGACAGAGTAGGAGGGAAAGAGGAGAGAGAAGATGCTGTACAGTGTTCTTTCTAGCCCTCTGCAGTGTGACTGGCCCTATACGGTCATGCTGGCCCTGAGACGGCAAGAGCTCCACATGGAGGCAATTACGCTAGAATAGATAGTAAGAGCAGGGAATCTTGATATTTGAGAAGCGGCAATGACTTAGTAGTAATAAGCACTAGGCCTATCTGGTGTGATCTCCTCGGCTATTGCTGAAGGCAAACACAGCAAAGCCATCTCTTAAGTCAACTGAATAAATCTTCTAGCTATGGTGCTATATTTATAATATACTGTATTGCTGCTCACCAGAATCCTTCACTTTGTGGAGAGGTGTGAGGAAGGGCAGATCTCTATTTAGTTTGACCTGAGAAAGAAAGAATGATTCACATATAAAACAAAATGTTATGTCTTTTCACAACAATGAGTAGCAGACATGAATGGCTTAATGTACACAGGTATGGATCCTAAAGGCCAATGCATGATCCTTCTGACGTCAAAAATAAATGTCTGGTTCGGACAGGCTTTTCAAACTAGTTCAGGGTCAGGACATTTGGGGGTGAACCGGTTCTGACTGAGACCACCCATTAGAAATTCGGAATGACGTCAATTTGTAGTGATATCACCTCCCTTTCTGAAGAAAAGTTTGGACGTTGGAAGTCTCGTCTATCGCGAGCCACATCCACTTGCATGGAGCTTGCAAAGTCTCGCTAAGTCTCACGATAGACGAGACTTCACACTTTACGGCTGGAACACAGCAACAGCGTTACTATGGAGTAAAGTGTCATGCTACACATACTGTAAGCGAATTAGCACTAAAACACAGCACCCCATTGAGGGCTTATGGTGGGGTACTAGGGTAGGGGAAATAGCCAATAATGCGTTTTTGCACAAAATAACACCTGGACCACTTTGGTGAGGACCTAACAACTGCAACGAAAGGTAAGAATGCCTTCTAGCGTGAAATTCTCCTTTAAGTCATTGTCAAACTGCTAAACCAAGCATTTCCCAGGGCAGTAAAGGGGTTCATTCAGCTACAGTGAAGGACACGCACGCACGCACGCACTAATACGTGCAGAGTTTTCATTATGTAACACTGGTGTTTGGAGTGAGGCAGTGCGCCTCTATTCTTTTTTTAGCATAGGGGCCATGATGGGTATGTTTACAGTACTCTCATGAGCCTGGGTATCAGAGTATATTGCAGGGAACAATAAAATAAGTCTGGGGCCTTTGTTGGGTAAACACATCTAGGAGGACGACACAGTGGCGTCGTGGCGCCATGATGAGTCCCCAAATGAACAGAACATCTTGCTCGACACAAGAGAAGGAACAAACCCAGCCTTGTGCATGTTTGTGTGCTCCGTGTTCGAGGTGCGGTGAGATGAGATGAGGGGACACAGAGCTGCTGGCCTATGATAGTGTCTATCCCTCTGTGTCTATCCCTCTCCGCCTGTATAAAGGTGCGGGAAACACAGCTCTGAGGCGAAGCAGAACCAATCCACCAGAGCACAACATACACTTGTAACGATCCACAGAACTGAGATGCAGAGGCTGTTTGTGTAGTCAAGTAACCAAAGTAACCAAACAACACCTAACATTAGTTCAACATGATGTGTTTATAGATGCCAATGGGAGCTGGGAGTCACAGAAGAATGAGGCATCATGTGATTTGTCATATAGAGAAATGGAGGGAGGGGAAGAGAAAGAGGTAGAGAGAGGTGGAGAGAGAGGTGTAGAGAGAGAGAGAGAGGTGTAGAGAGAGAGAGAGAGAGAGAGAGAGAGAGAGAGAACGCTCAGATTGCAAGTGCACATTGTGAATACTGTATAGCTCAACATCCCCCTCCAGTGGTGAAGTTATGGTAAATATAGTTCTATGTTGTGGTTAGACAGCTGATTCGCAAGCTACACAGCAAATACCTCATTGTTGATGTAGACTAACTCAGAGATTGTAAAAATGTACAACATTTTTATACTCCGAGCTAAATTAAGGATTTTTATACTCTCAGAGCTAAATTAACACTAAGGATTTTACTGTGTATATATAGCAATTGGTTTCTCCCATGTTCACAGGTCACACCTTGAGTGGCATTTATCTTGATACTCTACCTTCTGTTCTTGGATATCTGCCTTTACCATGGCACTGCCATTAACCAGGCCATTGTGGGAGCCTCGTTTCCTAGACAAAACAGACCCATTGGGCTGTTCCTGCTCAGTGATGCTGGTGGAGCAGTCCTGGCTGGGCTGATCCTGCAGGCCAACTGGAAGGCGCCTGGCGATATCCGCTTCAGAGTCAATACTGGAGCAGGAGCCACTCATGGTCATCTCTGTATCTGCCATCAGACCCCTACCAACAGAGGACACACCCACACTCCGATCAGACATCCCCGAGTCCAGCCTTTTCCGAGACCACAGACTGACGCTCTCTGAAGTCCCAGAGCCCAGGCGGGGTCTGGAGCTCACACTGGAATCCGAAGCACCCGAGTCCAGTCTCTGTCGGAAGCGTGACTGGGAGCCCATGCTGCGATCTGAGGACCCGGAATCCAGTCTGGCCCGGAAATCAGAGCCCAGGATCTGCTCTGAGGGCCCAGACTCCAAGAGGGCCATGGGTGGCACCGAGGTCAGGCTGTGGTCCGAAGCTCCCGAATCAGACCTCTGACGCTGGGACAGAACCAGGTCCGGCTCTGTTGGCACAGCCTCCTGTTGGGACTGGGTCAGCATTGGTCCTGGACCCTCATCTTTCACCAGGGTGTCAAGAACCAACACCATACCGGAGTTGTAGCCTACAGCAGGAAAACACAATGATAAGATACTGTACTGCACTGTATCACATGTACGATTTCTATCAAAACATTATTATTATTATTGAGGGGCGCCAGCTCCTGCTATATTCAACTATAGTGTAGATTTTCGTCTTACACAAACATTAAATTCCCATTGACAATAAATGTAGAATTTACGTCATATGTGGACGCGCAACTCGTCTATTTTCGTCCTACACAACATCCCAGTGACAATGAATGGATGATGTACGATGATAAGAGCGCACCTCACTTCACACGTGTGGTTGTCGGGATCTGCACTCAAACCCGCGACACGCCATCAGGCTGGCATTGCCGTCAAGGGTGCCCGCCTGCCCGGACCGCCACGCCGGCGGCCCAGGCCTTGATCAAAACAGGTTTGTGCGACATCATATATTACTGTGTTACACCATCAGTTAGTTTCACTTCTGTGCTGAACAAAACAGAATGCGGTGTTATGTTGCAAGAAGCAGTAGGTGGTGAAGCTAGAGTGCTTGATGGAAACAAAATGCTTCCGCAGTCCTGGTCTAAAATCTCTGGGGACACGGGCTGGAGACAAGGATATCTACTGGGGATCACAGAGAGGAGGCACGTGGAGACGTAGAGGGGATATAGGCATTTCCTCCAAACGTACTTCAGTTCCTGGGCAAGATTTGTGTGTTGTTGTTCGTGGAATTGCGTAAAGCAGTAGGAAAAGGCACAAGAGGGGAGAAGGAACACACATAAGTGCCATAGCTGGTGAGCAGGCACAGGAAGTCTAGAAGGAAGTGGGGGTGAAATAGAGACTAGCACAAGTACTTCCCCTCCCCTGCTTTTGAAACTGTATTGCCTGTGATGTCATGTTTTTTACTCTGGATTGCTGAATGTTCTGTCTGCACAACAAAGGTATCCTCAACTTATTAGTACCCTTGGGTCCTAATAAAGAGAAAATCGACGTAGGGCCAAAAGCCTTAATTTCTCCTCTCAGCAGTTAACAGCAGTTATGACCACCTGAACCCACTCTCCAAAAATTGAGTTGTTATGAATCAAGACAACTAAATGTAAATCAGTTGGCGTTTGCATTTTGATTGATGGAAAACAACAAATAGTCTAAAAGCTCCTCAGCAAAGCAAACCCTGTGAGCTGTGCCGTGTCACAAACCATTGTATGAAAACATTTCTGCATCACATGTGATGGCACTGTCCTTATAACCAAATAGGGCTCGCAAAGTATGCATGCCTGTCATTTACAAACCAAATCTAGAAGGGAAAGTTCCATTCTGGCTCGAGGCAGCCACAACCTCTTTCAACTTTAAAAAGACAGGGGCAAGAGTGACCATTCAACTGATTGGTTCAAACCGAAGGTAAATATTGGCTTTAAAAATAATGAAGAAAAAAAATATATAGAACACACCAGGCACAATCTTGTCAGAAATTATGAAAAACAAAATATGGCTGCATGGTCAAGGTCACTGATTAGCAATATATACAATACTACTAGTAATATAATCTGAAAAAGAGTCAAGATGTGATAACATTACAACAACGTGAGCATATGCCTTTTCTATGGGGTCTTTTGAATGGGCCATTTCACATACACATCTATTACCAAACCATTCATTAAAGTCCAACTAACCATCAGCTGAAGTGAGACCCAAATCTGCATTCTATAAACAATCAGCTTTATGGTTTTGGCACTGGAGCACATCAGGTCCATTGTGATGAAATATATGGGAAAATCCCCATTTCTATTGGATAATGAGAGACTTGTTTTGTGTTCTAAAATAACCATGCAAAAAAGTCTGCACTTGTGCACTCCTCACACAGCACACAAACAAACACCCAGGGGTCTTTGTAATTTTAAGTTCAAAGTTGAGCAAGTTTACCACCCTTGGGAACGTGAATGAAGGTCAGCAGCACATTCCAGTGAGAAACTCTATAAACAGGTCATTTCCTAAATGACAGTGTTGCCACATACTGTACAGCACAAAAATGAAGAGCAGCAGCCTGCAAAACTGTTTAGGATGAACTTCATTTTGTTTGTTAAATAAAGATATAGAATGATAAATGCTAAATGCCTAAATTGTAAAGGTACAGTATATAGGCCGAGTACCCTATACATCCTGCAAATGTATTTATTTATTTGTATCATCTTACCTCTGGATCAAGAGACAACCCACTGGCCTGCCCCGCATATCCTGTCCTTTTCCTAGCCACAAACGTCCTGTATCTTTGTCTATCAACAGCTATTTCAAAAGGCTCCTTCCCACAACTCCATGGCTGTTCTAAGGTGGGCACGTGCCATTGGCCGTAGTTTCACCCTTTACTTAATTGTAAGGCAAGGATAAATCAGGTGGAGTGGGACGTTTCTGGGCCTTAGTTCTGTTCTGGTATCAGCTTTATATAGCAGAGGTGTGGCTGTGGTTTTCCCTCAGTTGCTTCCAGTAACCCCACTACCAGCCCTTGGTCCAGCAGGACACTGTGAGCTAAGTGAAGGGCAGACCAGGCCACACAGAATGCCATTATTATGGCTGCAAGATCCCAAAAGCCAAAACCCAAGTTCAGGTCAACAAGGGTTGGGCTCACATAAGAGGGAAGAAACAACAACAACTCTAACCATGATCCACAGATGATCAAAATATAACTGGTAGGAGTATTTCTTCATGGTTGTGCAACAAATACTTCTGGCCATGGGCATAGTAAGACAGGCGATAACTATAAATTCATGCCATGTCTAGCAGTCATCAACAATGTATTTTGGTCTATGTATGTACAGCCTATTTGTATTAACGTAGGTGTGTGTACAAGTCACAAGACCTTGAGTGAACAAAGTGCACTCATTCACTCAGAAGTCTAGTATTAATTCTTCTTTATTTATAGCTGGGCTAACAGAGTAATGTTAGTTAATTAAATGGTGTCACACTTCAAGCCAGAGGTTTTAAGTCTATGACTATGGGTGTCTCCAAAAAGTTAATAAAGTTGCAAAAGAGCTAAAACAGCCTACCTACACGAATATGACCTCATGGCCAACACCTCAGGAGAATGCCTCCTTTGGCAGGCTATTTTAACAAGCAATCCAGAGTAAATTGCATTGAGAGGGTCATGTATGTGTGGTGATAGGTACAGGCAACAGAGGTGGTCAGTGTTGTGTTTAAGTTATTAGCTCCTATCCAAACTTGACCTTTAAGTGAAGGTTTACAGTATACACATGCTTTTGTATTTTACAATGATCCTAACAGTGTGGCATGGCTACACATTAGAGGAACTACAGAGCCTGTCAGTATGTGTGTTTGGTCATGTACGTTCTGTGTAGACATGCTGCAGAAGGAACAAGAACAACTGGCTGCTAATTTGAAGGATAGTCAGATGTAGTGTTTGGTGTTGAACAGCTGCTCCTCACCTGTCCTCTGCAGCTCTCTGCCTTGATGTGTCTGCTGGCTGCGAAACTCCGGGATCTGTGATCTGGTTCGCGTTCGCTCGCAAAAGCTCTCCCGCTCAGTGTCCTGTAAAAACAACACATGTTTAGTTCATTCCAATACACTGTGCAAAAGGCATTAAGTGATTTAATTCCCTGGCTCATGATGCCCCGCCCCTACCTCAAGCCATACTGATAAGGAGTGTCCCAGTCACTGCCAAACTACCCATCCTAACCCTGTCAATGTACATTATCAGTTAAGGTAAACCATCAGGTCGCCTTTATCTTCAGCAAGTTTATTTGTGTTGGAGGTCAAGGTCAAACGCTCTACAAATAAGAGACAGCCTTGATGAGGTCATGTGAGAGCCAGCTTTGGCCAGCTGACAAAATAAAAGCTTTTCTACAGAAACCCCTCCCTAACCAACAAGTGGGCCAACACCATCCATGGTGTGGCCTGTTGTGCCTCGGCTCAAGTGAGATGCACCTGAGATGCACTCACAACCTCCTCTCCTAGTAACCTCCTAGTGGAGTGGAGCATCAATCAGCTCGGCCAGGTCAAAGTATAGCAGTCTGGTCATAATCTGCATTAATAAAAGGAAAGTCACAGTCTTGATGGAGACGAGACAGCAAGACTTTGGCATATGGAGGGGGAAGGGACATGTGGTGAGGGACGCACATCTCCAAACAGTAGTTGCCACTACTCCACAGCAGAATCAGCTGCACACATGCACCAAGCACGTGCATGCCACCACACTTGCACATGTACAGTACATATATTCTTAATCCATGATGCTCCACTTTTGTATTTGTGGCTACCAGTGAACACTGTGCACAGTGTTCAGTTCACTGGTAGCCACAAATACGTACACACACACACACAAAAAAATGTGGGTAATTCTTTAATTCAAAATGGTACTAAAATCGTATAGCATTTGGCAAGATGCAACTAGTGTAAGAATAGTCAAACCAATGTTTGGGCTTGGTCCTGGCTTGATTCATTCTGGAAAAATATACAGGACATGACCTTAAATACACTGAAACTAAACAATCTAACTATACTTTACTGCCTCTAAAAGCACTGAAAACAATCTCACACACACACACACACACACACACACACACACACACACACACACACACACACACACACACACACACACACACACACACACACACACACACACACACACACACACACACACACACACACACACACACACACACACACACACACACACACACACACACACACACACACACACACACACACACACACACACACACACACACACACACACACACACACACACACACACACACACACACACACACACACACAAATAAATAAAATCACAGCATCGCATGGTGAAAAGGTCTTAAATAATCTAATCAATGCAGCGTGTGATTGTGGCTGTTTTGAATGACGGCATGTTAATGATGAGTGAACACCTGAAAGGTGGAGGTAAGAAAGATGCCAGTCATGCATTCTGCTCTGTTGACTATGACCTTCCCCACCTGAGGGATTACAGGGCGGAATGACTCAATCAGACCCAACACAAAATGCAATCAGATACACCACAGCAGACAGGAACATAAACACGAGATAGGGATTATATTATTACCCTTCAGCTTAAAAAAAAAAAAGGTAGGAAGGTGACACATATACTTCACGCAAGATGTGACTGAATAACATGCTATAGCACCCAGGACGGTCCAAGCTGTATTTGCGAAAATGAAAAACTCTCTCCCGAGAGCAAGAAATCAGAGAACCGTAGCACTAAATGTGACGTCAAAGCAACGTACAGCCTTGAGCATCTCCATTGTTAGGCTTCCATTCACATTTCCATTATTGTGACATCACTGATTAGGGTGCAGGACAACCTCCTCTCTCAAATTTCTACCTTGCTTTATTAACGCGTCATTAACTGCGTTTGATGATGAGGCTGGGGAAAGCAGATAGACTCTTAGACCAAACAACAGGGCTCTGTGTGCCCTAACATAAATGTGTCATGAGAGAAAGGTCACTTCCATGACACCCCCCCCCCCCCTTCTGAGTTTTCTTCATTCAAACAGTCAGAGGGGGATTTCAGCTGTAAATAAAATTTAAAGCGAATGACCTGTCTAAACCACCACCTCCCTTTGTCTCTCTTCGCTCCTCTGCAGCTACCAAAGAGACAGAGACAGACGGTAATCGTTTCACAGCTCCCACTAAACCACAGGGAACATATTTCTCACAGACACCGAGCGGCATAGGGGTGGGGGTGGAGAGATAAAGTGGAACTTGAGCTGTAGAAGAGTTCAGGATCTGCTGCCAACCTCACTCCATCCTGTCATTAGTGGCTTTACGCTGTCCCCTGGCCCCTAAACAGTGGACTAGCGGAGACCTGAAAGAGTGAAACCAAGACCAACACATCCCACTTCTGCTCTCTGAGCCTCTCAGAGT
The DNA here is from genome assembly GCF_951216825.1 of Electrona antarctica. Taxonomy (NCBI): domain Eukaryota; kingdom Metazoa; phylum Chordata; class Actinopteri; order Myctophiformes; family Myctophidae; genus Electrona; species Electrona antarctica. Next base: position 31,172,635 of record NC_136793.1, on the reverse strand, counting down.
GTCCCCCCTGTGGCGGCTCGCGGCTTCAAACACAGATCATCACGTCTGACCACGAGAGAACCGGTTGTGTCGGACTATAATTCTGAGAGCTCAGCCCCGTAAACATATAAACAGCCAACTGTCCTCTCTCTCCTGACCACAGCAAGGCGTGGGCCATCTGGAATCCTCTGAACCCTCTGCACCACAAAAAAAAAACCAACAACAATGAATCAGAGGTCAAATCATCACCAAGACACGCAGGTCTTCCTTCACCAGCCAGCGAGGACGACCGAGATCCACTATATAGGATTAATGAGGACGGTTCCAATGGGCCCATTTTCCATGGAAGCTAAATCCATCATTCCACTGATGAGGTCAGGATCTTCTTGCCTCCACGTGGATCAGAGAGGAGAAACCTGGTAGCTCATTTTACATTACTGCACGGCACACTCTAAGACCCGAGGAACCACAGAGTCAGCCTACACACACACACACACACACACACACACACACACACACACACACACACACACACACACACACACACACACACACACACACACACACACACACACACACACACACACACACACACACACACACACACACACACACACACACACACACACACACACACACACACACACACACACACACACACACACACACACACACACACACACACACACACACACACACACACACACACACACACACACACACCTTTCTGTCTGCTAAGCCCTGTCTGTCACGGATACTGGGCACAGTCCAGACAGCTCTCCTTTAAGCTCATGCCTTAGGTATCTTACAACATGTTTATGATGAGATCAGAAGTCAAATAGCAATTTGGTCTGTCTATGCATCAAGCAGTCCATAATAGTCACGTACATCCACAAATTATTTAAGTCAAGGTGCTGGACCAAAAAAAGGACAATCATAAAAGATAAAAAGACAGTCCACACACTCTACAGCCACCTGCCACCAAAACATAGTTGACCTCTTCCAGCCCCCTAGTCTACGTGCACACCTAGTCAGAAACACTCGATGCACAGGGTTTAATAGCTAAATACAGTTCAGACACGAGTCGTATTCTTGCTATTATTATAAATAAAAAATAAATAAAAAGGTCTCTCATTCCAAAGACAACCCTGAATGGAAAGCTGAAAAATTACACTTTCTCCACAAAAATAAGTGATCAGGTTGGGGAGAGCTAGGTCCATGACACACAGCAAGATAAATATCTGAATGCCATTTACCTTCTCTCCAGAGCTAGGTCCATGACACACAGCAAGATAAATATCTGAATGCCATTTACCTTCTCTCCTTTTACCTTCTCTCCTTTTACCTTCTCTCCTTGGCTGAGCTGCTGGTCTCTCTCCCAGCTATATCCCTCACTCAGGACGTCCTCTACTTTGCCTCTGTATTCCCCCAGCCACATCACACACACATACACACATAATACCAACAGGCCACTCCCTTGACTTCCCTTCCCTCCCATTCTGTCTCCACGGGGCTCTCACCCTCTAAACGCACGCACGCACGCACGCACGCACGCACGCACGCACGCACGCACGCACGCAGGTTAATGGGTAGCCTGGTTGACACATTACCGTTTGACACACACTGTCTTTGTTTTTGGCCTAGGTTTAATTATTAATATTTATTTTTGCCACATTATTCGACAGAATAAACTTCCAACTGGAGTTATAATCATGTTTTTTTATTCAGACTTTCCTCAGAGAAATTAGAACAATCATGTTTTGTCTTTTTTGTTTTTTTCAGCACACAAGGAGAGCCAACATTTTTTCAGCCATACGTATAATTACCGTTTTAAGCAATGTGTGTAGTATGCTTTTTCCCCAAAACTAGGCAGATGGAAAATGTTACTTCAGTTATCCCTGCAAAATCAACAACGTGCATTAAAACACAGTCATCGATATCCTCCAATAGGCTGCGGTCTTCTAGGCAAGAGCTGAGACCAACCACTAATTGCCTGAACATTCAACCACTAATGAAACACACACACACGCTGCATAGTACTGTACACCATGTGTCTTTCACCTGAACATCATGCTCATTTTGTTGTATCATATACATAATACAACAAAATGAGTCATTATGTAAACACTACTGCATTGTCTTGATTGCACCAGCAGTCAATTCTCAAGTCAGTATTTTCGTTTCTAAAGTTGGACACGGTCTACGTGTGTGATGTACGTGCGTGTGCGGATTTGAGCTGCTATAAAGTCCTATCTGGGACGTCCATCAGCCTGGAGACAATCACACACAACTCAAAGAGATCCGCTGCTGTGATGTGATGTGAATAGAAGGAGTCCTGCTGCCGGTGGCTGCTTGTTGGTTTTGGCCACGTCCCCATTCCTGCACAGACTGGACTGCTGGGCCACAGCTGGTGGCCTGTCTGTCTGTGTGTGTGTGTGTGTGTCTGCTCCACTACAACCCCACAACTATCCCCAACCCAATCTGAGAACCCATCTTTAAAAAAATAAAGGAAAAACAGCGCCCTCTTTTCCAACAGTCTGTCTTGAGAGACTATCCCCAACCCCACCACCACCTGTGGCTCACTGCTACAGTTCAAGCACCTAAACACCTGGCATCCCTATTTTTGGCATGATATTGTAGCAAAAACGCAAACATTTCGGAAAATAGCCAATCTACAAGCTCTCAACGTGTCACAATGTCAGCTTGTAGATGGTCTATTTTCACTGCACGACGCCACTGTACGGAAAAGTATAAAATAGGGCTAAGTGGTTAAAGGAAGTGAGGTAGATAGGCTTGTTTGAATGTCCTATGACCTCAACTTGCAACAGCTACTTCCTATCTAAAAACGATTCTGTCTGTGACACAAAGGAGTGCGTGCAATTGACAATAATTCACACAGCAGCCGTTTTTATTTTACGTCATACATTACTTAAGAGTGTGGAAATCCCCACCCCATCATTGACAGCTACACAATTAGGGCAATCAGATGTACTACACCTTTTGGGTCAAAGTAGTACTCTAGAGAAAGCTGCATATCCTTATGGACCAACTATTTACTAACATTCAAGAATGCACAATTAATGTAAGCATAGCTCCCCAACTGACATCATCCACCAGGCATAATTCCAGGAGTAATGAGTAGAAATTAACTTTGTTTTTCCCATTGAGATCCTGTCTCGAAATTGGACCATTTATCAAAGTGGACACATACAAACACTGATCAAACAAAACAGATAAGATAGCATCGTATCTACAGTAGCCTCAGGCACGTTCTCTCAGCCCAATAAATCATTATAATGGGAACTGCCTTCAATACATTATCACTGCAGCAAACTAATCAACTGATCTGAAATGAAAACTTGTGATCTTGACTTAACCCTGAAATAATGTTAGAAACCAAAGGCAAAACACAGTACCTCACCTACCACTAGAGGGCCTGTCAACCAAAGAGAAAATACAGTACAGTACTTGTATTGGAGACAGTGCTAGATTAAAAGGAGGTATATATAATGTGTGATCTTTCGCAAAGTGTAAATTCCATCTGTATGATTTAGTTTCAAAAGAAAACAATTAAAATCAGAAGGAATGAAATGACGTGTCTTATATACACACAGACATGAATACCTCCACACTTAATCTAATATGTTTTAATTTAGCGTGGGCCTTACTGTAAGAGTGACAGCCTGTGTAGATAGACGGGGGGACGGGGGGAATGGCAGTGCATGCAGACTGGAACACTGTCCTCATCACAGAGGATTTACTACCTACCTTCACTGTATGTCAGGCACTGACTGAATACATTTCTTTCTCTCCACAAACTCAGCCAAAAATTAAGGTACGGAAGAAACAAAACGCATTCCTGACTTCGTGGCAGCCAGTGCATGCATGAATGTGAGTAGTAGTGGTCATGACAAAGTGCATGATTTGAGTCACAATGCCTGTTGTTTGCTGAATTCTTTCATTGTGGCAGCAGAAAAAAAAACCTGTGGCCACTGTTGCCGTGCAAACATATACTCAAACACCCGCAAATAGGTCTGTGCAGGGTTTATTTTTACAAATAGAAGTAGATGAGCACACTGTGATACAGTCCAATTTTAACAACTTTTCACACAACCTGTAATATCCACATTGGAATGATATTACTGATTCCTGCTCTTCTCTAGTAATCCTTCTTACATACGTACTTACTTTGTTGGTTTGTCCGTTTGTCCGTGCTGCATGATGAATTAAAAGTACCAGAAGGACTTCGGAGTCCTGGCTATTTCTTTATTACTGTGAATCGTCGTGAGCCGTGCACCCGGTAAAACTGCTTATTCAGACTGAGAGTGCTGGTTTTTCTCCTCTTCTATATACATACTTACCCCAGTTCCCATGTTGCTTTGGGGCACCAGGCTCTCAGTCTCCAGGTAGTGACCGGAGGCTTTACTCCTGTCTGAAGTCCCTGTAAACAATAACACACATATACAGGAAAAGGTTACTTAGGACGTGGTTCTAGAGAATCCGCTATGCGACCGTCTCAACATCATCCTGACGTATCAGATAGGTGCTTAGGAAACTAACACAACAGAGTGTTCAGATGACATGATTATCTGAGGGGTTCCAACATGTCCCTCTATCAGGTATCAGGATAACACAGACGTCATCGCTAAAGGGTGTGTGTGTGTGTGTACACACACACACATGTGCGTGAGAGGGAGCCAGTCTATGCATCCCAGTGGTGAGGGCCTCTCACACACACACACACACACAGACAAGACAGGGATCAGGAATGGTAGGAATTCACTATCTGGATTGGCATCACAGGTAGAATCTGCATCAGTTACCACTGGTACACCACCCAGTCACATCACCCCTGCACGCACACACACACACACACACACACACACACACACACACACACATGCACACACACCTTGCTGTTCCTCATCCCGGAGCCGCCGGATAGCCGCTCTGATCAGCTTCCTCTCCTCGTACTCACTGGCCCCACGGAGCTGCACGACAAAGCACATCAGAACCAACTCAACAAAAATACACTATTTCGCTGACTTTTAGTTTCATTCACTTTTTTTCTTTTTCCCCTCCTATATACAGCTTTTCGTTACAACTCATGTCACATTTGCCATTGACAATGAAAGGAGAATTGACGTCATGTGTGTCTGAACAAATCGGCTTTGTGTCAACGAAAACATTAAATCCCATTGACAATGAATCAGCTTTTTTTAAACAGTGCTCAAACTGTTTTAATTCAACTTCGGGCTTTATATATATATATATATATACACACACACATACACACACACACACACATACATATATATATACATACATGGCACCCAGCAATTATAAATCTGTAAAGAAATGCAAATTCAAAGATGGAATGTCTCTTCTGAATTTCCAACTGAATTATCGTCTGGAAATTTTCATTTAAATCAAAAGACCCATGGTTTAAGTTGCAGGTACAGTACATTCATGCATTTAATGCTCCCTAATAGCTCTACTTACCTCCCCTATTCCAACCAACCCCTCTGGCTTGACTTTTGCTGTTATGATCTTGATATAGTTTGAGTGTGTGCATTGTGTACATTATATCGATCAGGCAAGGAAAACACATCCTAGAGGGACGTACTGAGGGGGCCCTCCTGGGCAATATCCAAATGTGAAACAAAACAGGAAAAGGCAGACACCAACTACCATGTACCAGTATGTACTGTGTCCAATTTCATTCCCAGCTTCTTCTCAACACTCACCAGTTTAGCAAGCTCATCAACATCTTGGATGGCCTGCAGTTTCCCAGAGAGGATGTCTAAGGAGTCACCACGTTCTGCCCTGTGAACAAGACATTAAACAGATCTTATGGTGCAAAATGCAGAACCTTGATCACTCATGGCTGACCATGAATTTGCATCCGGGGCTGCCACACATGTACATAATACAGTCATATCCGATGTGTTAATTGAACTCTCCGAGTGTAAAAATCACACTCATGTGAAGTGAGGGGAACTCTTATCATCATACATCACATTCCATACTCAGCCAATCAAATCACAAGCCAATGTTTGTGTTCACACAAATCCGGAAAGCTGGGCATAGGAGAGGCTAGTGCCCCTCAAAAATAGACCAGTGAGATTAAAAAATGTCACAAAAGAACACTCCAGATGTTACGTTGTACAGTGGCTGTGGGGTCTATTAGTCAGGGGATATTAATACAATCTGGGAATACATTTTTGACAGCTGCTGAAAGTTGGGCTACCATACAACCATTATAAGGCAAAATGTTCTAAATTGCATTATGCTTTAAGTAGCCCAAGGAGTGTTTTTCACGAAAAACACTCCTTGGGCTAAAAATTACCATAGCCGTCATCACAAATGTGATGAGGTCAGCACATTTGGGAATATTTGGGCAAGTGGCTATGGCCAAACTAGGGGGTCTATGGCCAAACTAGGGGTCGAATTAGAGGTTTTTCATCATTCTGAATCCATTCAAAGCATTAGTTTTGCACAAAAAACACTCCTTGGGCTTTAAAAGGCCATAGCAGTCATCACAAATGTGATGAGGTCAGCACATTTTGGCACATTTGGGCAAGTGGCTATGGCCGAATTTAGCCCAAGGAGTGTTTTTCGTGCACAACACATGCTTGGAATGGGTTCAGAATCATGAAAACCCCCTAGTTTGACCATAGCCACTTGCCCAAATATGCCCAAATGTGTTAACCTCATCACATTTGTGATGACGGCTATGGCTATTCTTAGCCCAAGGAGTGTTTTTCGTGAAAAACTAATTCTTGGAATGGATTCAGAATGATGAAAACCCCCTAGTTTGACACACCACATGCTACTTAAAGCATAATTTAGAACATTTTGCCTTATAATGGTTGTATGGTACCCCAACTTTTAGCAGCTGTCAAAAATACCCCTAGGGTGGTTGAATAGAAACCAATGTGGGATATGTTAGTAGACACCTTTACAAACACATTGGTGAAGACAATTCTTGGTAAGAAATGTATTCCCAGATTTGATTATATTATACTGATAATATTCCCTGACTATATGGAGCTTTGGAGATTTTAGCGACACCATGTTAAGCTTCAATGGCTATATGGCAGAAAGGGGAAAAGAATTCGAAGAGAGCAGAGTATTCTCTGAGCCAGGAGAAAACCATCAGCATTGGGAAGAATTGATTACCAAATCCAGGGTGGAAAACCTCACATTTCTGCATTTTTTTAGGTCATGCTTTCATGTTGGTTTCTATTACTCATACGCTTGCTTTCATTCTCTCCTCCTCCTCGCCTCATTGGTATTAAAGGATGTGTGGAATGTCGCAGAGGAATATTTCAAATTCCGCCAGTGAGAAGCTCAGGCTAATATAACATTCATAAGGGGTTTGTCTGTGTGTGTGTGTGTGTGTGTGTGTGTGTGTGTGTGTGTGTGTGTGTGTGTGTGTGTGTGTGTGTGTGTGTGTGTGTGTGTGTGTGTGTGTGTGTGTGTGTGTGACTGTGTGTGTGTGTGTGTGTGTGTTGATCAGTGTCCCTCAACAACACGTGTGCATAAGCACCCATGTGCTCCTTCTCTAGGAGCTCTGGAGAGGCTCCTCTGTTATTGTAACCCAAGTAATCTGGAAACGGTGGCAAATGGAAGTGATTAGCCAGCAGCCACTGGTCTTAATGGGATCCAGTAGCAACCGGAGGGAAGTGGAGGGTTGGTTACTCCTTCTCACATCCATCCCACCCTTGTGAAAACTGTGCTCTATCCCTGGGACCAGATGCTTAGGGCCCTGCCCCTGGCCTTGAACTAGAGCCAGTCATTAATTAACCACTTAATGTCGGTATGGTATCGCATGAAAACAGCTGATCTACATGCTCCCAATGTTGTTGTAGATCACACAAGCTTGTATCAGTTAGTTTAGCCATTGATTTACCTTTGTCTTTTTTTAATTGTTTAATTTTGAATTGAATTGATTTAAACATTTGACAATAATGACACTCAAAATATGGACGCCAGGTTGAAAGTGGTTAACAGCCTGAAGCCAAATATTAAAAGATGAAGCAAGATCTTGTGGCCTCAATGCAGTGGTGGTGAATTTACAGTATTAAATTAAAATAATAAACCAATGTTTGGATAAACAAAGCCTGAAGCCACCACGGGAACTTGTTATTTTATATGCACTGAGACAGAACTAGAGACCATCAAAAGAATAAGACAAAATAGCAACACAAAGGAGGTGTTGTTTTATCATTCAGAGTCTGGTAGTTCTGCTTCGAATTAGAGCAGCCAATGAAAAATGAGTGTGTTTAATGGCAAAATGATGACAATGTCACTGAGGTCACACTGTTAGTTTATCCAACTACAACAGCTAAGTGACCACTCCTGTTGGCTATGCATCGCTGAACCGGTAAAAGGCTAATTAGCCTCTAAATGGTCCAAAACTACTTCTCTCAAGTCTCATGGGATGTGTTTAACTACTTAATAGAGTAACTTGATGAGGTCAAGTATGGCAATGTGACTTGAAGATGCAGTAGAGTTACACATTAAAAGAATAAGTATCACATAATAAAGGAATTGAAAATCTTCTGTGGTGTTTCCTCCTGCCCTTAAAATGACTTTTCCAGACTTCGAACTCTGCAGCCTCCTTTCCCTTGAGGGATTTGGGGAATGCTGCATCTGGGCCTGTGTGTTGTTCCAAAGTCTCCAGCTCACCTGGCCTAATGCAGTTTGTCATTATACTACGACAGGATGCTCCACGTGCTTCAGTGTGTGCGTTTGTGCATGATGGTGTTTGTCGGTGTATGGAGTCACACCTGTGCTGGTTTTCCTTGTCCTCTTGTGGGTTGAGTCGTGTGGGACGGAAACGCTTGCTTGCCAGGGCGGCCTCCATGTCTTCGATCTCCCTCCTCCTCAGATCCCGGATGGCTGAACGGATGAGGCGCCTCTCATCCAGATCCATCGTTCCATCCAACTACCGGCACATGCATACAGACAGGATAAAAAAAGATGAGTCTCCTGCAGGTGTCAAGACAGTCAGACACATGGCATACAGAGTTGACGGCCATGACCTTCACACTCAACCGCCACATGGCAGAATGAAAGCACCACACGAGTATGGTCGCATCTGAAACACCACATCAAAATGACAGATTCCAAAACTGACTAAACTAAAGAGGTCACAGACTATTTTAGGAGTAAAGAAAGTGGTAAACTGGTAATTATAAATGGTGTTGCTGAAAAGCATGAACCAACCAGACTTCTCTTACAAAGTACTGGGACAGTTCACGTCAGAGGCCTTCCGTTTAAAAGTTAATCTTCTCAACATCCTCTTGAGAAACAAGTTTGTGAGCCAACCTGCAATCGTCTGGCGTTCCTAGTAGCTCTGTCACCCCTTCGCCCGCCCTCTGTAATTAACCCTCACAAAACGAGCTTGTTAAGACAGTAGTTTACAAGAGAGGGCAGACATCTGGCTGCTCTGCCACCATGGCCATCCAGCTGCATATCAAGTACAGTGCATTTTAAAGATGGAGTGCCATGATTTCTGTACTTTCTATTTTGTATGTGTCTATAGAGTTAACCTTACTATAATAGACTCCCATGTGTAGGTAATATTATATTATATATATTATAATATTCAAATATGTCTTCCCTGTGTATTTTTTGTTTCTTCCTGAAAGCTGAAAGCCTTTGAGTCAAAAGGCCCAATCTAAATACATACAAAAGCTGTGGGCGCAGCTTCAGTTCAGGTGGGTGGCGCTAAGGTGAAAACCAGGTATACATAATGAACTGATCGGTGTGTCCACATAAAAACTTAATTAACACTTTCTGTACACTTTTTTTGAAAAATAAGTCTTCCTCCTAGTATAATCATAATACCTGATGATCTTGTTTTTTTCCCTTTACATTTTCTTGATTTGCTTTGCAGCATATATAGAACCAGACCGATATATCGTCCTGACCGATATAATAACAGCTTCACAGACCCAATGCAAACTATTTGAAATTACTTCTACTGTAAATCATGACCTAAAAAGAAACCTTAAAAAAATGACAAAACATTTATGTTGCTATAATATACAGTATGTTATGTACAGTATATATTATAACAACCCGTCCTAAATGGGCTATATGTGATGGTATCACGAGTGGGCGTAAGTTTGTTACTGCTGGTTTTCTCAGACATCCAAGCCCATTCAATTAATTTAGATGTTCCCACAGACGTATCAGTAAGTGGAGATCTGTGATCGCCTGGCTACGCAAGACTTATAATTGAGTGTTATAGTCATAAGAGCCTTTTTGGAAGTCAGCAGAATTTAAGCATATCTTCAATAAAGTGTGGGGACAGGACCTGATCATGCAGAGAATGAGAAACAGATGTAGGAATAGTAGGCTGCAGCAGAATGCGTCTGCTCTTATTGTCAGCGCAGGCACACTTTAGCATCACAAATATGCCAAAAGCCGCTTGTGGCAGGCGTCTCTTCCAGGTTTTTAAGACAGCTGGTGGATGGAAATGAAGCTCCACCCACGCGGCAGAATGCCGCCGGAGCAAGCTTTTCCGGGAATCTGGCGTTCTGCCGCGTGGGTGGAGCTTCATTTCCATCCACCAGCTGTTTAAAAACCCAGAAGAGACGCCCGCAACGAGCGGCTTTTGGCCGCGCATGGAATCCCAAGTGTGCTTACACCCAGAGTGTAGCTAGATGCACCCTGCTGTCCAGGTCTAAATACTGCGCGCTCTTTTCTCTTCTCTCAGTAGCCAGGCTGTGCTGGCTCTTTGAAGATAAACTATAAATCTGCACACCAAAAATTACAGCATTACAATGTTGCATGGAGTCTCTGTTCTGACTAACTAGCTTACTTGTATAAATTAAAAGTAGACACACTAAACATAGTGTACAGAAATCATTGTCCTGGATTAAACAGACATGAATTGTTGTTAGTGTCAAGCTTGTGGCCAGCTTCAGCCAGTTATAGCGTCTGTCTGGCCAGGTTGTGAAATGTGACTACTGTGTGTGGTTGAGCCAGGTTTGGCCACATTCTAAAGATGGTATACTGTAGCTGCTGCCTTGCTTACGAGACAGACACTCAATCTCACAGCTAAACTAGTTTGTGGAAAAAAGCATGAGACAGAGGAAGTGGCCCACTTACCACTAAAATTACTTCACATCTTTTTATGGGACACTTAATGCTACAATCTGAGACTTTTTTTCTCCATGGTTATCCAGGGTTAGATAAGGTCAGTGTCGTGATCTTCATATAGGGGGTGATGATGGCCGTGGAATGACGTGTCACGAGACGTGATGTCATGAGGTATGACCATATATGGAGGCATGATGTCACGAGGCATGATGTCATAAGGCATGACCATATATGGAGGTGTGATTTCACGAGGCGTGCAGGTTTTCATAGTAGTAAAACGCCCTGAGGGAGAGAAGCAACCTCGCCCAATATGGAGGTGTGGCGTCACAAGGCTTGACCATATATGGAGGCTTGGTGTGACACCTACAGTTGACTGACACACACACACACACACACACACACACACACACACACACACACACACACACACACACACACACACACACACACACACACACACACACACACACACACACACACACACACACACACACACACACACACACACACACACACACACACACACACACACACACACACACACACACACACACACACACACACACACACACACACACAACCCCCCCCCCCCCCCCCCCTCTGTGGTTTGACAGCAGGAACCTGTCAACACTTGCAGATGAACAGCACCTTCACCTCTGACAGACATCACACATACATCTGTACGTACACTCACTGCATTCATGCTACCCACCTGCTAGACAGAGCACTTTGTGGTATGCTCTGCCTACTGCCTTTTAATTGTGTGTCTCTCTCTCTTTTTGGAGCTTTTAGGCATAAATCCTCACACATCTGATGAGTTGATAGGGGGAACAGTGAACCCCCTGCCAGGCCCAGAGGGGGAGTTCTCATGAGAGAGGGAAGGGGTCAGCGGGTTTGAGGTCTTTCTGTGGTTTGGTTAAATACACAACCCCAGCTTCACTAGCTCAAGGGGGCTCTCCTATATACTGCAATTTGCGGAAATTCAGAACGCTGAGCTGACTAAAAAACAGAATGGGTAAGTGGAGAAGGCAATTAGAAAACAAAAAAATAAGCAAGGAGGAACAGAGGATATGAGACAGAGGAAGGGAGGGACAAAACGTAGTGGACTGGTCAACACATAAGACAGGATGGCAGGCAGAGAGGAAGACAGAGGAATTAAGAAAAATGAGACTGAGCCATGCCTAAAAATGGGCAGACGAGAACAGGGCGGGAAAGGACCAGGCCTCACACGGGTCATTCTTCACATTCCTGCTGACTCACAAGGAGAGACAGCCTAGTGAATTCTGAGTACACAGCAAATATCTTGAGTGATAATTTAAAAAAAAATTGCGAGTGAAATTAACACAACATTTACACTTTCAGAGTTACATTTATTGATGAGCAGTGCATAGCATAATGTTATAATCCTGGTTATAGCCGATATCCGGCTTAGTCTTAAGTCTGATTTATACAGTACTTTGTTGTACAGCACCGGAAATTATCAGCTATTGTCAGCACTCAATAGCACGTGACAGTGCTATTTATGAATTATAATTGACTGATTAATTTGTTCATTATTCAAATAGATGAGTGAGACAACCAACTCAAAACAATGTTAACAGCTGCTTGGCATTTCTCAACAGACCACATTATGTTGAGATACATAAGAATGTGCAGAGAGTTGTAAACAGAGAGCTAAATCAAATAGACGGGCAGTCTGGAACAATCAAATAATTAAATATAAGGTTGGGACATTAGTTGAGATTCATGACGCACATCCCTCTCTCATGTGATAGGCTGCCAACAACTCGTTGTCCAACTCAATTACAGGAACCTTTTCCAACACTAGCAGAGCAAAGGTTATTATTAAGACCACAATGTAACAACGCTAATGATCATACTAAATTCCAATCTTGTGATCATCAGTACAGACTTCCGCCTGCCCTAACAATATCCGTAATACAAGGTTGTTCCAGTAATGGCACTTGAAGTTTCCCAAACATATTTGGATGGACCAATCAGTTGACACCGCTTCATCTCAAGTCATCTCTGATTGGTTGTGACATGCATGCTGCTGATGACGCAAAAGTTGTCTGAGCAGTAGTAGATGGCTGGCCTTAGACTCCTTCAAACTGTTTAAAAAGGAGGGATTTTGTCGGCCAATAACTTTGGCCCTACACAGGAAGGTAATAATGATCGCCAAATCAAAGCACATAACACATAAAATAACCATTAAAGGACCAGAGACGGAAACACATGACCGTTGACACAGAATCCTTTTGACATAATCCCCTGATGAGGCTAACCAGTACAGAGAGCCAACTGTGGCTGTGGTGTGGCAGAGGAAAAAAGTGGAAAATGGGTGGGATAGAAAGGGGGGGATAAAAAGGTCAGAGTCCTCCTGAGTTACACATCGACACCACCTCACACCAATGACAGCATTTTTCAAACTCAACCAAGGGCTTCTGGGTAACCAACCGTCACTAGGGTCAAAAAGTAAGAAATCACAGGCGACCGTTTCTGAGCTAGACAAACAACACTTTGTACTGCAGCAGAACTGTAGCCACTGAGCACCTACAGTGTAGACACAGTAAAGTCCCGAGCTTTCATTTAACACAAGGAAGGCCCTCTTGATATCATTACGCCCCTAGAATTCTCAGAGCGGGGTGGTGAGAACAAAAGGAAACAGGAACACCCTGTCACGGTTTGCACGCAGGAAACGTGCATTAGCCAGGTAACAGAGATAACAAAGCAGGTCACACAGCAGGTTCCACTGAAGAAGACAGTGTCATTAACAAATCGTCAAGTTGTCAGACATCTGAATCACACCAGCGTCCCGTTGTGATTCCTCAGTCTAGACAACTGAGGAAGTTGCTGTCACACACCTGAGTCAATGAGTGAGACTTAGAAAACAGGATGGATGAGCCCCATAGTTTTATGTCAAATAATCATTGCCATTTCCATAAATCAGTGCTATTGAACACCCTTTACGTCTCCGTGTTGGTTAAAATAATATTGAACCAATGAAAAGTAGTAAAATGCGCTTAAGACAAAACCTTTTTTCCATTGGACCCTCAAACTGTCTGCTAAAGCAGCTAACTCCACCACCTCTCTCCCTCTCATGCAAGTAATTGACAATATATAAAGTCACAATACCAACTTTGATGAGGCAGTATTGATTGTTTTAAAAATATGTTTTCTTTATTGACTGAACATTTTATATTTTTCATTTCCTGAAAAATTAACATTTGGTAGCTAGGGTTGGTATAGGTTTGGTTTAGGAGTTAGGTGGTTTCTTCCCGACAGCAGAGATATAGCCTACAGGGAATGACTAATTTAAACTCCGTAATACAGGATTGTTGCTTGCTGAAATTAATTGATCTACAACAAGCTAAGCTAGTTATTAGCTTGTAGATCAGTTATTTTTGGAAGCAAAATCTCAAATTTGCTCAAGTGACAATGAAGTTGTTCAATTAAATATTCAGCCAGTTAAGCCAATTGTCATCAGTAATGCCACTCAGTAAAAGGATGACTACAGAGGACTTCCATCATTCCTAACCTGGGATCCAGACTGATTCCATCCGTTCGGCAGTTTCTTTCACCCTCACTTCGCTTCTTTATTCTTGTGAGAAGAAAACAAATTGCCTAATGGCAGGAATCAGTCTGAATTCCAGGCTACATCATTTCTGCTGCATTAATCCACTATGCAAAACACAGATGCAGTTGAAGTTAATCAAGAAGCTTTTGTTTTAATATTAAAAACACACAAATTGGCTTGTTAGGCCAAAGTTTATTTTAATCTGTGTCAGAAAATCTACCTATAATTCAAGTGTTACATCAAACATGTGAAACTGGAAGCATTCAACAGCACTTTAAAGCAATTAGTATGAATTATAAGAAGCTCAGATTAATTTATTATAACATCAAAATGGCCAAATGTATCATGATGTTTTATTACACTAATTACAGAAAAGAAAAGGCCACAAACAAGTAATAAGTACCAGGAATTCCAATGTTTTAGCAACTAACATTTCTGATCTGCAGCAGGGCCCCCGTTCTGCAGCAAACAGGAGCACAAAACCCACATTCGTCAAGCCAAGTATAAACTAGCTCCAGTCTAGTCTCATCTGTAACCTTCCCCTCCACTGTAGAAACAGGTCACCCCATCAGCCAGACTTTACCATAACGTGACTGAGTCCTGGAACTACAGCAGAGGGGGAGGTCACAGATGAGGCTACACAACCCAGAGTCCTGATAGAAAGACAATAGCTTATTCTTATCTCCGTTTACTATGTAGGGTGAATAGTAAAACAATACAACAGATTCCTTTATGCGTTTGTCTCACGATGTACTGGTCCGAGCAGTTGAAAAGGTCAGAGTACCAGTCTCCCTGTGGCCCTGAGTCACGGTCACATGGGTAGACCAACAACCTGCTCCTCTAGAGTTAGTCACCCTACACACTACAGGCTACATCACTGCCTGGTGCATGGAGGGAAGGGAATCTCTCCTCCCCTTCCTTCTCCTCCTCCGAACCCAATCTAGAAGCACAATAACAACCTTCAGTTGACATGCATAATGTGTATGGACATACAGATCATTCTAGAGTATCATTCTACTGATTGTGTGCACACGTGTGTGTGTGTGTGTGTGTGTGTGTGTGTGTGTGTGTGTGTGTGTGTGTGTGTGTGTGTGCACGCACGTGCAAGCGTGTGTAATGAGGGTGAGAGTAATAATTTCCAGAGCAGGCTGAGGTTAGAGTGCAGCCAGGCAGCAGATCGGATCAGAGCTTTAAAGCTCCAGTGTCAGAACCACGGGTGAATTTGCCCATATAAGGACACAGGACACTCCTTGCAACAGAGCTCTAGTAGATTACCAGCTGCCTGAGGGAGCCAGGCTGGTACAGGAGATGGACGTGAATACTGAATAAACAAACAAAACAAAACAAAACATTGTTGTACATGAGATTGCATAGTTCATGTTGCCCTGCTCTCGTCACTAAACAACCCATAAAGCTGCCTGCTACCCGTTTGGCATCTTAGGACAAAACTCAAGTTCATCATCATAACCTTCACTTAATCATTTCTCCAACACAGCAGGCAAACAATGTACTGTATGCATTCAGTGGCCTGTACACAAACACCACACCCTTCTAGATGGGAATATAATCATATAATGAGCATAACTCTGTATGGCTGAGACTGCTAGATTTTCCAAATAGCTTCACTAGCCTCTGGGGTAGGAAAACAAAAAACCTATGAATTGCTATACAGCCCGGGTAGGCCTATCCAGTGTCTGTGGCAGAGGACAAGAAGGAGAACCGTGATAAGAGTGGCAGTGTGAAATAGAGAAACGGGCACAAGACAAAAGCATCGGGCTTGTGCTCGTCTGCAGCAGGACATGTGTCCCTCACCAAGAACTCTGTATTAGGATGTTAGGCCAGAGGCCCAGAACAAACCTGGGAAAACAATGACTCCTTTACACTTCAAAGAGCAGGCATAAAGAAAGGACAGATACAGGAATGCATTGTGGGTCGGAGGGGGGTACGTTATGGGGCATCAACAATGCACTATGACTATAGGATGGCAATGACGCACTGGAAACAAATCTGAGCCGCATGCAAGAAATAGTACTGTGTGAATTAGAGCACGGCCAATATATCGGTTTGTCGGGTATCAGTCATTATTTTACTTTTTTGTGCAGCATTGTAGACTCTAGTACAATGTGATAGTCTACAGGTCGCAGACGCTACATTGGCATGTTGACGAATCATTGAAGAGGTACACTAGCAGAGAAAGAAAGCCTAGCTTCCCTATTCTGGGCATGTAATAATGATATTAGGCGTTCACCTATTATCAAAAGTGTCAAAAGTGGATAAACATTCTGCAAAGCATGTGGCAAAAATAGCAGATCACAAGCGACGTGTTGTAGATTGGCCATTTTCACTATTTTACATACTACAAAGTATATAGGGTTTGTGTTAAAAGTTAAAACCTTAGCCTTACTACATGTGCTGAAAGTGTTGTGCGATGAGGTATAAATTAAATTAGTCGTGGCTGCTTAAACACCATCAAGACCTTCAGACTTCAGAAATCCTGAGTGCAACATTGTGGAATCAAAATAACACTCCATAGTTTACTGTATGGGCTGAACCAACCTTCTGAATAAGAGAGGGTCAAACTAGACTTGACTGACCCATTTCTACTGTTACTTTGTTTTGGCTCTCAGGTTAGACCAGAGAGAGCACGGTACCAGGTCAGACCACTGACTGGTTAGAATGATTTTGTTGCTGGTCTGGTCAAGTGGTTTCTATATAATATAGGTCAACAGAGGCACAAGGAGCCCTCTATTTTTCTCATTGAATCTGCCCAATGTGATACAGTTTACTCCGTTTACTGTCATTACTCTCACCCGCTACTAATCAAATGCTCATTCACTGTCAACAGGCTTAGTCACGAAAAATTATATAATGAAATACTGAAACACCAAATTAAGTTATGACATCTATATTTAATCTGATTTGAAATGTATTTTGTGATCGAGTAGTCATGCCTGAAGATCAGAAGCCTGCTGCCTAAGTCAGCCCTTGGCCAGGGAAAGGATTCCCCTTTGAATGAGGTAGATTCTTGGTTCCCATGCGGGTGAGGGTGACCAGTACAGGGTTTGAATCCACGTAACCAGGTATCAATACCATTTTCGGGTTTCTGATCCGGTCTGAGCGGAAATAACTTTACATCATCACGTGACCGGAACCAACGACCAGAACCACTGCTGAAAAATTTGGTATTTGTTTTTTTTCCTTTGTTATAATAATCTTTTGGCATGTACATTTTCTATTCTAACTCGTAGTGTGACAAAACTAATTGATTCACATTATGTGGGGAATAAAGACAAAGCAACGCCAACGGGAACCAACCACAGGAGCCACAATATTTTTTTCCTAAACCGGATCACACGGCTAGTTTTAGAATGAATACCAGGCTTTTCTCATAGGTGAAAAGTCTGGTGACGCAAGGTTAGAATCCAGGTGGTTACATTACATTTATACTTGGTAAGATGTACTCTATTGACAACATTGAGATCGGCAACGTTAGACCACCTCTATAGACACCGCCTTACTATTTTCCTATGGTATCGGTTCACTTTTTGCTACATAAAGCTCTCCCAAGTTCTCCGTTTACATGTTCTTTTGTTATTCAAGCTTTGGTTTGTTATTGTCATTTGTCACCGTACCTAGCCTTTGAGCATCCTTTTTCCATCGTCATCTACATGACAGAAAAGCTGTCTATAACCTGTTATTAGCTTTTACTAACACCCTAAACATAGAGTATAACAGAACACACACAGTCATGTGGAATGTCATTAAAAAACAGCCAGTTGGCATTTATGGTCCATTGCTTCACTTGAGCCGACATTGTTCTTGGAGCAGACCCAGACCTGCAACACGATGAGGTGACACTAACTCCAAATATGGCACATTGCTCACAAGTCACACTTAAAGCTGTGTGTGTGGTGGTGACTGCCTAGCTGGTTGTTTTAATTGGTGAAAAGCAAGGAGGTGAGAAAGAAATCCCTTCTTGGTATGAAATACCAAGTTTGAAAATCATTTGATGCTCAAGAACTGTAACACTTTATCCTGCTCAGACCCAGTGATACCAACTCCTCTCATCTAGACTGACAGAGCTAGATACAGACAAAGCAAAACAACATTTAACAAATGAGCTGTGTATATTTCCAGAAATCCACCTCTTTAAACACAGCAGGGTGGAAAGCAAAACATCAACATCCGTTGGACAATTTCTGGTGGATCTCAGGAAATGCCTCTGTCCGGAGGGATTTCAGAGAGGAAGGCAAAAAAACAATCCTATTCCATCTTTGACTACTCTGTCTATACCACTCTACTCCTCGAAAGAAACCAAACCACAGAGCCATTTTCATGTTTTCCTGTTCCACTGCAGAAGAGCACCATTCCATACCAATAATGGCACAGTGCAATGTAATTTTACCATTATATATTTGTCACAGTTCAGTTAGGTATGTTTGTGTACTGGTTCTGGTACACAAATAATTATAATATTGGGCCACTTTAAGTTGGTACTGGCAGTTTTAAATAACCTTCTGCATGCTCCTCTCCTAAAGAACATTAAGACCATTTTGCCTTTCAAGTATATTTTATTTATTACTACAAATGTACAGCTTTTTGTGATTTAGAACTTATTTAGAAATAATAAAAGATCAAAACCACTATCAAATAAATTTCAGTTAAAGCAAACATTTCCCACCATGATGGTTTTGGCCTGGAGTTAATTCCTCTTGCTGCTCTGTCTCGTGGAATGTTATTTTTCCTCGGGCATTTAGAAAAGGCCAAACACAACCATTAATAATTTGTGCTGTGCATAAGTCTCATGTACAAAGTTATCTCCAAGGTGCTCACCATCCGTCGTGAGACGCTATGAATAGATAGAGACTGTTAAAACAGTCAGATAAGAGATTAAAGTCTAAAGAGTCCAAAGTACCTGCTACATGCATCCGACTCAGGCCACAGGGTGTGACAAGAAGCAACAAACAGATGTTTTTCAAACCTCTGGAACGCTTAAGCGTGAGGTAAGATTCAGAACAGTGGGCAGCTGGGGATACAAAGCACACCTTTAAGTCTTTTTCCAGATTTTTCCATTTGGCAGGGTGTTGGTTCTAGACAGATGGGGACTAATTGCTGAAGTGTGCTGGTTCACTTGAGCGAGAGATGCAGGAAGAGATAGAGAAGATGCTTTGACAGCAGGATGTCAAATCTGAAGTTTAATGTGATTTCTGAAGGCAGAAGGCATATCCAAGTAATCCATCGCTATATGCCACACACAACGTGGCTATGAGCAGGGACATACTGAGGTGAAGCCGCATTCCCCTGCTTTAAAACCTCCATTTCTCTGTCAGTGGACCAGACTGCTGTTATCTGAATGCACATGCAGTCACTTATTCATGCTATACTCTCACATGCTGTATATTCACACAATTGGCCAGGCATCTAGAGAACAGTCCTTTATATGGCGGTGGTTACAGTACACCATATTTTAAATCGTAAAATGCCAAAACAATTCCTGATTTTTATCTTTAATAATAGGATATCCTACTATAATAATATACCTCTACAAATTTCCAAAATGTAATAATATGTACTGTATCATTTGTGTTAAAATCAAAATAATTGTTCAAAGAAAACAATAGACAATACACTAAACAATCTTCCAGGAGTTTGTATGTACAGTAGTTCATCAATGCATTTTATTCACAGCACATTTGGCCAAAACAAAAGGCTATTTTTAGCATTAGCCAGTGACAGAAGTTTCCTGTTTTATCA
Source organism: Electrona antarctica (assembly GCF_951216825.1). Classification (NCBI taxonomy): domain Eukaryota; kingdom Metazoa; phylum Chordata; class Actinopteri; order Myctophiformes; family Myctophidae; genus Electrona; species Electrona antarctica. Next base: position 31,152,207 of record NC_136793.1, on the reverse strand, counting down.
AACAACACGCTCTTATCTGCCTGAAACGGCTGTGTGTTTGGATAGTCATTGAATATCCAAATACTGCTGCTAGCGATTGAAATTTACAGTGTTATTTGTACTGTAGTACTGTCAGCTGAGTGGGTACGATGAAGCAGACAAAACAAAATATTTTCACCCACTCGTCACTCCCCCAATGAACCTCCATAAAACTGAAGGTGATAATAACAAGGGAAATGCTTCATACAAATATGAAGGGAGTCAATAAATATGAGCAGGATGACAGGCCCAGCAGAGTGAATCAGGTGTGCACTGTGACCTCTGTCTACGTAGAGTTCAAACGTTGAGTGTAGAGCTCCAGGTAGGGGCAAAAACACAGCATGAAACCACTTGAACTTTAGCGTCCCTGTTCTGAGGGCAAACATTTGGCTAAAATAGTAGATCTACGAGCTCACGTCATGTGTCACGTTGCAAGCTTGTAGATTTCCATCTTCGGTAAAGAGATTAGGTGCAGAGGAAAAATAAAATACTAGATAATGTAGTAATTAGCCTTGGGGGATCCCAGTCAAGTATATAGGGTTTTTGTTAAACAATGACAGGGGTCAATGGTATGGTACGGTACCTCTTCTATCCTGAGTTGTATTGACTACAATAAAGTAAACCCTGAGTCAACAACTGTTATCAGTGGTCTGCAGCACACTGATAACAGTATGTCTAGATGTATGTCTAGATGTATAAAGGTAAAGGTTGTGCTAAGAGCAGAACAGAGATGCATGCAGCAGCTTGCATTCGGGTACTTCTTATTCAAATGAACTGCACCCTCTGTGTGTAGGTAAGGGAGGAAGTTTTCATAATGCTTGAACAAATCCTCAATTATGTGTAGCTTTGAAAGATCATGTTGTGGTAAATGACCAGACATGCCCTTCCATTCCGTTCACAGAATATGATGATTGTGATGACAGACACCACCATACAGCATATTTTAAGTACAAGACAAGCTGTATAAAAGTCCAGATGAACCCACGACATCTGAAAATAGACTCAGACAGAAGTTATGCAATCTGGTGTAATTGTTCAGATTTAACCCTCTGCTCATGACGAGGCTGACATTTTGGACCCTGTCTCTGGGGGGCAAGGGGACCTGGGGACTGCAGTGGGAGACTCCAAAACAAGCCTATTCTTTTAGCCCAACTGTAACCGTTGAGCCCTTGTCAACACACAAAGAGCCCAGATAACCATAAAACTGGGGCCCAGGGGTACCATACTAGCCGCAGAATGCAATTGCTCTATTTTAAACATGTGTGAAAGTCTCCTGCCACCAGGGAGAAAGGACGGTCACATGGACACTTTTGGACAGCAAGACCAGGCCAGCTACAAATCATTCTGGGAGATATTCCCACATGCAAAATCAGCCCCACAGATGCAGAGCTTGGGACTCCTCTGAGCAATCATCAATCGCCTGTCACAATTATCGCAATAATAAGAATATTCTTAATTATTTTACATATTTGTCATAATCGTTTCCATGTTAAAAATGTTAATACATTTTCAAAAATAACAGATACATCTACAAGCTCAAAAGAGTCAAAATATGACACATTGTAAGCTTGTAGATCAGCTATTTCCACTATTAAAAATCACACCCGTGTGAAGTGAGGGGCGCTAATATATTAAAGTCTAACTCATGTTGATTAGGTGATATAATGGTGATGTAAAACAAACGGTGCCAACACAAACATTAAATGCCATTAACAATAAAGACACAATATGACGTAAATTTTCCCTTCATTATCAATGGCGTTTTTAAAACAAACATTGAACTAAAAACAAACATTAAACCTGTATATAGGAGGGACTAGCGCACCTCAGAAATGTGACAGTATAACATTATTATATGGTCTATTTGGGCCATAGTACATTATTTATTTTGATTGTTGGATTTAGTCATCGTCAGTCATTGGTTTCGATCATTGTCAGTCAACCGTTTTTATTTATATAATCATGACAAAAAGAAACTATATGATTTAGAGAAAGCTAAAGGAGATATTAATCTCTTAAAAAACAATAATATTGATGTGTAATTATTTACTTGAACCCACATTAATGTTGTCCTTCTCTTGAGTGACAACTTTTAAGCCAACTGATCCCAGGCTCAGGGCGGATTTCACTTAAGACATAATTATAAGCTAGGGGGAATGTTCAGATGCACTGACAATGATTTATTATCCTGACAGATGCCAAAGTCAACTATGTTCTGATCTGAAACTGAAACAGGCAAAATGTGCTTTGCCTACCAATAGAGACAATCTCCCACTACAGAGAAACACCTGCAGACTTTCAGGGCAGTCACAAACACACCACCTCCAGAGGACATAATCATGAATGAATGATTTTTCAAACTTCAAACAGAAATGTTTAAATTAGGCTTTATAAAACATCACACTCAAAGCTGGCAATTGGTTGATTACAAGGTTAGAATGAGTGGGGCTTTTACCCCCAAATGTAACTGAAGTGTGGGTTGGTGTTGGGGTGTAGTGGTGGGTTAACGGTTGGCCCCAAGTAGTCTTCAGTGGCAGCTGTCTCACTCTCGTTTGTGGTTGGAAAACATAAAAATTAAGCACCATTCAAACAGACTGCAATAAACATCCTCTCAACAACTCCTCTTCCTCAGCAGCAAGGGGTCAAAGAAACGGACTCATCGACTAACAAGTCTGTGTGTTTAAGTGGGTGAGGCCAAAGGGAAAGGGCTGTTGCTGGTTGCCATAGAGGGGAATAAATGGGCAATATAGCAGGCTGAATGGAAGTGTATTCATGGGATTAGTGTGGGTACAGATGCTGCCATATGTAGTTCATTTAGCACAATGGAGCCTGGATTTGCGTGCGTTATCCTTAAGTCGTTTTACAGCAAAGGCTCCAGGCTTCCCAACTACCTGTTCTGTTGCATATACTGTAGGCCACTCTGAATTGTAGTGGAGCTTTGTGTGTCTCTGGCTGTGTCCCTGTGTCTGAGCACGAAAATAGCGTTTGGTTGGTTTTCATCACTAAGTGTCACTGTTGTGCAGCCTAATACACACACATATTAACTGTATATATGATTATTTTGGGTGTGACAGTACAGTACAGTACAGTACAGTAGAGGGACCCCCTGGGGACGCCCACACAGTAACTCTGTAATTTCTCAACCGTTTCGGACACGGGGCGGCACGCCGGAACCGGCCCGCACCCCTGGGCGCTTTCCTGGGGGTCTGGATGTTCCGGGGACCCCACACGGTGACTGTTATTTCTCGACCGTTTCGGACGCGGGCGGCTCGCCGGAACCGGGCCGGCACCCTGGGCTCGTTCCTGTGGGTCTGGAAGTTCCGGGGACCCCCACATGGAGTTGCACCACTCACTTCACACGGGTGTGATTTTACCAACTTCCTCAGTTGCAACAGTTAACAATTCTCTTCTCTGTGCAAGAATTGCAATGCAAATGCAACTTTCATACTGAAGTTTGTCTTGCCTTTACAGTTGCAAAATCTGGATACTGTAGAATTGCAGAGTATCAGATTTGTGTTAAAACAAATGAAATCCAAACACGTTGGTCATTTGTTGCCATGCTCATCAATTAAACTTTTATATTTTTTCACCTTGCCTGGGATTTTTTGAGTGGTGCAACCACTCCAAGGAACAGCAATGTCCGTGTTAACCTATGTGTTCGTTCACCTATGTGACTATGTGACTATGAGTACCAGTAGGGGCAAATGTGGCGCTGTTGTGCCAGAAACAGAGAGAGAGAGAGAGATAGTGCTGCACTGTTGCCTGCTAATGAGAGACAGAGAGAGAGAGAGAGAGAAGGAGGGGGGGGGGGGGGGGGGGAATTGCACCACTCAGTTCACACGGGTGTGATTTTTTCTTTAGAAGTCTGCATTTTACACCCTTGGGAATTAAGCAGTACAACTTGGAGAAATGAAATCCAATCATAACTCCATATTGTATAAACTACTAATAAGCTTCACAAAGGGTTGGTTTCCTGTGAAATCAAGCCAACTTTTGTATGGAAAGACATGACACTTTAAGTCACCACAAGACATCAAGCTGGTCATTTAATTTGTGGGATGTGGATGACCCTTGTTGGTGGTCATGTTTGAAGGGCGGAGTTATGGGGGAGATCACAACTAAGATTCATACTATAGTTTACCCAATGGACACACCAGACTGAATATGCATTATAATCAAATAGAAGATATTGAGGGAAAATATGTCCAGTAGTACTTCTATTTTTACTCGTGGTAAAGTTCTGACCTTTCAGGGATATAATGGAAGTGACTGGAGTTCTTGCCCAGACAAACCTCTGAGAAACGATGGGTTCAGAAAACTACTCCACATAGCCTAGACAAGGTCAACAAAACATTATTCCCTAACCTCCACATACAGTACATAAAAAAACAATGAGCTTTCATTCCAAGATGGCAATTTTGCTGTGCATAAATTCTGCATTCATAGATTTCATGTACTCCTTGGAAGCCAAGCATCATAACAGCTAGCTTGATAAAATCAAGTCAACTTAGGTCCGCTCTAATCGCTGGTCAGAGAACTACAGTACGCCGCTGTGAGTTTGTAGATACTATTTTTGAATAGCCAATGCTAAAATCTAAAATGATGCACGGATGCTTTCCTGATTTGAATGGGCCAATACCAATATAAAAATCACACCCGTGTGAACTGAAGTGATAGGCGCTCTTATCATACATCATCTCATTCTGGCCAATCACAATTTGCGTCCTCGCCTTCAATGTTTGTGTTTAAACAATGTTTGCATTGTCAATGGCATTAATTAATGTTTGTGTTTACACAAACCCTCAAAGCTGGACATAGGAGGGGCTAGCTCCCCTCAAAAATACAATTTCCATTGCTTGAAAATATGTGTGTGTGTGTGTGTGTGTGTGTGTGTGTGTGTGTGTGTGTGTGTGTGTGTGTGTGTGTATATATTACACACACACACACACACACACACACACACCATGTGTGGGCTACTGCATGTGCAACAACTGTCAGTCAAGACAGAATAAACAGGAAATTAAAGGATTTGACTCACTGGAGTGTCTAATCGAATGTGTTTGTGATTCAGAGTGAGCAAGAGTGCTTATGTCTACCCAAGGAATGGATAGATAGATGACTAATGTAATGTGTTCTATAATACTTGTCTATATTACAGATATTAAGTGTGGTAGGCAAGTGACGCAGGTCACGCAGGTGTTTCATATAGTGATTTCCCTCTGCCTCATCGGTGTTGCTGTCTTATTGTCAAAACAGCAATTCCTAATTTCCTAGGTTAGATAATGTTTCTTTTTGACTGTCAATGTGACTCTCGACTACCCGTAGGTCAAGTTATGACTTGAGGGTTTTGGATTTATATGTTCTTTTTTATTATTATTATTATAACACAAATACAGCCACACAGGCCAGGTGTCAGTTGAAATGTGTTTTACACCCCACTCTCAAGTAATATATTGACTCAATCTTTTTTCAGTATCATTATCACACGTGTAAACCTAGCTCTGGTCTATGGACCAGAGCTAGTGTAAACCCTTAAAGGGTCAGGGTCACCCACATATATCAGGCTAGGCTTGGCTAGTAGTGTCCCAGTTACATTATGATCTCCATTCTCCTCTCCTCTGAGAACAGAAGGCACTTTCCCTCTAATCTAGTGCAGGGCCAGTGAGCATCCCATCCATGATCCATCTACTCACCAACGCTCGTAGCGAGGACTCGTCCAGCGTTGAAAACCTCTCCAGAGACATTTTAATTTCTCTGAAGAAACACAGGTGAGCCCAAAAGGACGCAAGGATCAGCTGTTGTGCGAATCTTCTCCCCACTGGTCAACGTGTAACCAAGCCTACCACCTGCACAATTATTTGCCGTTTGCCATCTATTTGAAATAAACAGATCAGTCCACGGCGCAACAACAACGCAAAAGTACACCTTTCTATTTAACATGAAAAAGAGCGTGTACTGTTGACGGAACACATATATATCAAAACTATTTTGTGGGCCTTTACAGTTAAGCGAACGCCTGGTACAGGTCTGCACACACAATAAAGACTGGTAGCTTTGAATACAGAATTCCCACTCTGGTTATAGGCCCGCCCCTTGGTCTCAAACTTCTCCCACATTCATACATAGCGCGCCGCATGGTGGGAGGCACTGAAGAGCCGACGCTTTCAGAAGCTTTGGTCACTAACAGAAACGACGCCACCTAATGGCTCCAGATGGAGCAGTGGTGGTGGATTGTACAGATCAGATGCATACAGTGTCAGTACCAGAGTTTGTTCATACTACTCATCAGTCAGTAATCACTGGTTGAAATACAATAAAACGTAAGCCTGTCTAGGATGTGGACTCAATAGTACGTTATGGAAGAATATGATATCAATTGTCTAAACTCACACATTAATTGTGCTTTGTCTTCTTATGAATCTAGCCAGGTTCCTTGGTTTAGTATCCTCGGAGGCGTTTTATTCTCAACTTGGTTAGTGACCAAAAGGATATGGCTGACATTCTGTAATTTTACTGGCTCTATTCAAAACAGGCTGAATACTAACATTAGTTTTTGTTATTTATATTTAAGAGTCTAGAAATGTCAGTTTAATTCAATATTTTAATTAAAAGCATATCAGTTTTCTTGTGTTGCTGGGTTAATAATGTATCAATTCTAACAGCCATAAACACTGAGTCTAGAAATGTCAGTTTAATTCAATATTTTAATTAAAAGTATCTGTTAACAAGCCAAAACATCTCAATTAAAACCCTTTCCTTGAAGTGTTTCTAAAAAATTATCTAATGATATGGATTTATAATATATAAATGAGTTCAAGGTTTCTAATATGGTCTAAAGTTAACTTTACTTGAATCTTCATACAACTTCAAGCCAAGGTAATTAATTTGAGACATTGTATAACCTTCATATGACATCAGCAACACCACTCCCTTGTATTCCTTCAGTATTATAAACAAAACATTGATATCACAAAAAATGAAAGACAACTGCCCAATAGCACATATGAATATTTCTTAGTCAGACATGCATTGATCTACAATGATCAAATTCATTTGTTAGGCCCTTTTAACCAAACCATGTCTAGATATCAAAGTGCTTTACTTAAAGCAGAAAAGAATAGGACATTGATAAGACAGACTAGATGAGTCAGAAGAACACAGACATGAAAATGCATGTCTAAGTATTAAATGAAAACGTGAACAGGTGACAGAGGAAAAATATTCTTAAAAGCACAAAAGCAAAATCTGACAGACATGTAAGACTCATACATGCATTATTTTTTTAATTAAAAATGAAACAAAGGCTAAAGATGGTGGTTGCTAAAAAGATTCAGTTGGGACTTGAAAGCTAAACATTGTCATAAAATACCACTACTAAACACCTAGCACTTATACAGGCACTTAGCAGGTAAGTATGTGTTTTGATTGCGTAAAAAACTTGAGAATTCAGAAAAGATAAATGTTTTGGTGGATATTCTTTCCCTCCAGATTCATGCTGTCACTCCTCTTCCTGCTCTTCATTTTGCTTCTTGGGCAACTGAAAATGGGAAAACAGACAATGATGCAAAAAAATGCACAGGAGTTGATTGAGTATACAGTGCTGGGTGGGTGACAGGATCATCAGCGCAACCACCACTTAATTAATTCTCTCCATTGCCCTAGCCCCTTTCGGGACCCTCCTACCTTTTCTGTATTTTGGACGACGGTACCCTACCCAGCAAGCCAAATGACGTTATGATAATGTCCTAAGGTGACGTTCAGGACTAGGCCGGATAACAGCCCATATGGGGATGATCTTTGATGGTTGATATCAGGTGATATTCTGGGCCAGATCTGACTACTGCTTGCTGGGTCCCTTACAAGTTAATCCAAGCTCCAATAGACGCAGCTGTACTGTCTGTTCACGGACACCCGCGGGGTCGATTGAGTGTTGATGAGATGTTTCATAGATGCATACAGTAGCAGTAGGAGACAGCAGAAACGTGTGCGAAGCAGCGTTGCTGTTAAGTATTTTTAATCTATTTTTGAGGTTTTGGCTTCTCTGAAATTCTCTCTTCCTCACATCCCATGTCCCGACTCCCGCACCGTGATTGGCTAGCTGCACGTTGCTGTATCTGGGCACAGAAACAGTTTTAAAGAGGAAAAATGTCCTATTTTGAAATGAACCAAAGCTAAGACCGGGCCATAACAGGAGTTACTAAATTGACCCATGACACAACAGCATTAAAAACACCCAGCATGTATGCGGTTGGCCGAGCAGCTAACCAGTTGCGGTGCGGGAGACGGGACATTGGGAAGTGAGGAAGAGAGAATTTCAGAGAAGCCAAAACTTCAAAAATATCCAATCCAATCCACTTTATTTATATAGCATATTTTACAACGCAAGGTAAAATATGCGCAGCAGCATCAGCAGACAGTGAAACAAAACAAAACATGGACCATCGAGACACTCAACTGGAGTTAAAGCCAAGGTGTAAAGGTGGGTTTTGAAACGTGATTTAAAAGTCTCAATGGACGGGGCCAGTTTGACATGGGAGGGGAGCGCGTTCCATAGCGATGGGCTACGACGGATTAAATAGATAAAAAATACTTAACGGCAACACCGATTAACGCTGCTTCGCACACGTTTCTGCTGTCTCCTATTGTTGCTGTATGCATCTTTGAAACATCTGATCAACCCTCAAGCGACCCTGCGGGTGTCCGTGAACAGACAGTGGTACAGTCACGCCTTCCAAAATATAGAAAAGGTAACCGAGCGTCCCTAAAGGGTCTAGCATTGCCCCACCAGTGGTTTGCAGTTGGTGGTTAAGTGTCGAATGTTGCACAATGACAGTTAACCAGGCAACCTGGAGGCGCGAGCATCTTCCAGGATCAAACCAGTTACTTTGTCTCCGATTCAGAAGACGGCCACCACTGAGGAAAGCTTGCCATTCAAATGCTGCTCTGCTCTGCCAAAATTGGTAGGATGTTGCCAAAAAATGTTTTGAGCTACATGCATAGGTTCTGAAGAGCCTCCCGTCTCGAAATGTTACCAAACCAAGAATACAAATTCCACTATAGGAGCAGCACACTGGCGTCCCGATTATTTATTCTTACAGTCAAAACAAGACAAAACCAAACGACTGGTTTAAGGATGCTTTATAAAACAAGTGTTCAATATACTTTATTCATACAATGTCCTTTATTAATGCTAAGTAAATAATGACAGACTGGGGTACCTTTGTTCCTGGATTTCTCATTTTTCTTTGCACTTCATTATTTTCTTGTGTATGTAGCCTGGAAGGAAAATAAGGCCATGAATATGCATCATACCCCAAAGGGGAATTAAAGAGGATTTAAATGAAACGCAGTCCGAGTTGCAGCAGTTGCTCAGATCTCAGATTATGCCTTTGGTCTTACCCCTTAGTTGTTGCAGTGCTGGGCTTGGATGTGTCACTAAATGGTGGCTGAGCACCTACTGCCTCCCTACTTGGCTGGGGTTTGTTTTTCAGTCCAATATCATTTGATATCTTTCCTTGAGTTGGTAGTCCACTGTAGCCCCTCTGCCATTCCTTTACATTTCGCACTAGTGGTTTCTCCTTGTCCAATCCAAAGAGCTGATCCATTGGGTCTGCTACATATGGAATGATATCATCAAGAATACAAACAAAACACATGACCAACAACAGATCAATTGTATGTGGAGCAAAGTGGGATGGTGGTTTGAGAGAATAGTGACACATTAGATTTCCACCACAATCAGCATCCAGCCTCACTCGGGTGTCCGCTAGGGCAGGGGTTCCCAACCCTTCTATTATCATGGACCGGCTGACAGTTACGATACGATACGATACGATACAACTGAAGTGACTGGGGTGGGACTGGGGTTGGGGGCATCAGCACCAAAACCTAACACATGGGGAAGACCGTTGTAGCTGAAGTAGCCTACCCGCTGCGCTGCTATATTATATCATTCACAACATAATGTTATATTGTTGACCTAAATGGCATTATATTAGGAAAAAGGATTAGGCTTTTTCATTCAGAAATGACTTTGGACATGTGGAAAACTTTAGCTAAACATGCAGAGTGACGCATTACTTTACCTGGGTTACATCATCTTCTGATACTACAATATGTTGTGTTTTGTTTCATTAGCACAAGCGTGACAAAATAAGCTGCAGCTTGTTATTGTTCTGCTGCTCTGAAAACACGGTAATGGTAAAGATACAAAGGATTCGAAAGTGATGTCACTGTTATGCTACGCAACACGGACGTAACACAGACTCGAAGCAGTTTATAAACCAGTCAGTGACCCTGACAAATCCTTGGTATTTTCATGCAACCGGACAGTCAACTTTTCACCGCTGTTTGGAAAATCCTGGTGACAGTCGGGAAAACTTGGGATTCCCTTCCCTTCATACCAGTGGGACATGTCCCACGGACCGGACCGGTGGTTGGGAACCTCTGCGCTAGGGTGATAGCACCATGTGTATATTTGTCTACAGTATATGTTTTTGGAGCATGTGATAACAAATTCCTAACACTAGTGAGTGAAATATAGTGAACAACATTGGCCCCTTCAAAATATAATAAAATGGCATACCCTGGTGCTTTGTTCGCCTCTGTAAATCTGGGGATGTCTGGCAAAGAGTTGCTGGAGTCAATGGTTTTTGAAAGACTGCTTTTGTTCTGTTATCTCCTGTCTGAGCAGTGTGGGGTCGCAGGTCACACTTATCCTGAAGGGGAATAAAATGAAATAAAACAAGAATCAGGAGACCTTACAACATAGATAAACAATGTATCAAGATAGTAGAAGATACTCTAATGTTCTGTTAAACAATTGCACCAAGCACCCGCTGCATCCTTCACTAGCCAAAGAGCATACCTGATGATGGAAGACGACCGCCTCCTCTAAGGCCACACCACAGAACTCACAGGGAATGACCACATCACCTTCAAGTGGACTGGCTGGGGGACTGTAGGAGGGTGGGGACAATGACCGAGGGAACGTAGGGAAGTTAGAGGATAGGTTGTCAGGTACGGTGTGCATCAGCCCCCCTGCACCTCTCGTCATCCTGTCCTCACTGAATGGAGATGGGGGTCGCTTGCTAAAGGAGGCAAAGGCTGAGGCTGGACTGCAATTGGTCTGGAAAAAAAAACATGCACAAGGTTGAATGCTAAAACCTATTCACAATATAATGGCCACATAAAGCCATTTACTATAAATCAAAAAGGACACACAACAAACCTGATGTAAAATGAGATCCTCTTCTGGAAATAGCTCTTCACAAAACTCACAAGGCAGCATGGCATCTATAAAAATAGTTAATGGTAATTTTGACACATACTTGACAAATCCACATTAATAATAGCCAAATGAACAGATCTTTGAAAATATTCTATAATAAATATTTTATTAAAGGACAAGTCTGCACTTAGTGCACTATATTGTATAGGCTTATTTTCCTACTTATATTAATCCCAAATGACTGGCCATCGGGTCCATGGGAGCAGTAGGGGGGAACGGACACATTCAGTTTCATGAGGGGGGGGGCATCCCCTCCACTTTTGAGGAAGAAAGAAAGTGTACGACAAGAAAGCCTTAGCACTGTGTAGAGCTGCAAAGACCGTGAAATCATGATGCTACTGCTTGTTGGATGCAGGGAAAAAAATGCAGAAAATCTGTACACTTTTGTATTCATTGGATCAGATTGACTCCAGATTTGCCTTGAAATCCATGAAAATCCACAAATCGGTCCCCCCCAGTTATGAAATGCCCTCTGCACCCATGATCGGGTCTATTTGCAACATTGCACGTGCCATCCAGTTTCCCCAGCAGACCTCATAGCATAAAGTGGAGACCAATTTGTTGTGGTCTATTAGTTGTCATTACACATGCATCCATGCCTTTGTTGTCCCGCCGTAGTCTGCTAAACAGATGTTATGCCGTTGTGTTTTGTCCCAGTCCCACAAATGATGCACTGTGAATGGCCAGTAAAGTCACTTTGATTGACAGTTGTGCCAAACAACTGGAAACTGGACAACAGGGGCAATTTTGCAGTAGAAAGTGCAAGTGCAAATAGACCAGATGGCCAGTCATTTTAGTCCAGACTTGTCCTTTAAACTTATCTGACCTGTCTGATCCTGGTCTTCAGTGATACTTGTGCCAGCTGCAAGATGTTGGTAGTTGTTGTTGGGGGGAGAGAGAGGAGAGGAGGAGGTGGTGGTGTTGGAGATCCTCCCAAATTTGTGGTCCCAGACATCAGTCCATAAGGCCCCTTCACTGCTATGGTCCACTGCTTCGCCATCGGTCTGCAGGCTCAGGGCCAACAGATAGTCCAGGCTGGAGGAGTCTTCTCCGAATGATTGGTCTACGTGTGACCAAGGACTGCTGTTATTGTTGTCCCCACTGTTACGCAGAATTTCATCTTGTTCCAGCACTACAGGAAGTTGAATTCCAATTTAAAAAATACAAATACATTACACAATGTTATGTAAGTTACAATGGGGAACAGGTGAATCTAGCTTTCTTGAACCTCTGGCTGGGTGCTCTGCCATAAATAAAATATGTTGCAAGCATAGCACAGTAGAAACAAGACAGTGAAATCAAAGCAGAGCAGTCACACGGCTACTTTATGCTCTGATGAAAAATTGTGAAACTGACCTTAAATAATTTTTTTAATTATTTAAAGTGCAATTTCTGACTAGTCATTTTCTTATCTTAATCTGATGTTATTATATCCAAGAACGAGCAGTACAGGTGAAAATGTACATTGGACTCAGGGTGGAGTTATGAACATTTTCACGTCTAGTACCACCTAATATAATAGATTAAGGTAAGAAAAGGCTAGTCTGGAATTCTCCTTTAACTCTGGAGTGCTGCCATCACTTTTTGTTTTTGCATGACTGGGCTTGCAACACATTTATCTCACAAGAAACATTAAATCAAATGTTTAGGCATTGGGAGAAAAATATGGATCAGAATTAAGGAATTTATCATTGATTAAAATTGTTTTAACATTGATTAACTCACAGTGGCTAAATGCTGTGTTCCTAGGGGCAGTGTTCTTCCTGTCCCCAGGGCCTATTGGTCCCCATGTACTGTTATAAAATCTGCTATCAAATGACTGGGGAAAGGCTCTAGTCTCCGCTGCTGCACTTATGTTGTTATTTTTGGGACCTCCCTCTTGGGCCCTCAGAAGGTTTCGGATGGAGTGGGCTTCAAACCAGGCTCCTGGGGACTGTGGTTCAGCTGGGTTCTGAATTGCGCGGCTGTTGTTCCTTTCTTGGGGTGGAGTAAGACTGCCACATAAGGCTGGGTGGACAGCTTGATCCCTCAACATGACATTGCATTTGCATCGTGGGCAGGGCTCAGTACGCGTGCCACAATATTCCTCATGTTCTTTGGATTGACTGAAACCCAGTTCCAGGTCACAGTACTGACAAGGGACCAACCGTAGAGGGCATTCAGAACTCTGTAAGAAATTACAACAATGGCAAAAGACAATATCATGGTGTAAATGAAGAATTTTAGTAATTGTGACCGTTATGGGGGTTATAAAATATTATATTAGATATACCTGGTGGATATCAAAATGATTCTTCTCAATCTTCAAGCCACATTTGCATTTAATCTGAAATGAAAGTGAAAAGGCTTTGAGGTGTAGAAACCAGGTGTCAAAGTCTGAGCAATATTGACTGTTGCTAGCCTATGGTGTTCCCTCCTGGTTTTAAACAATACTATGTAGGCTGAATTTACATTTCACAGTTTTAGGAGGAATAGCTTAAGAAAAAACAAAAGTCTGACTTTACATTGAGGTAACAAAAATATCTCCATCCTGTGTATAACTACGATATAAAACATGTTCTCACACAAGAATGCTATGCTATTGTGATCCTGATTCTTGTCAGAAATAAGTTAGTCAGAACTAAGTTTTACTTAGTTCTGACTAGAGGTGCTCCGATCAGATTTTTGGGGACCGATCCCAATCAGATTGTTTTTCTCACGATCGGCCGATACCGATCTTTCCGTAAAGGGAAAATTTGAATATTTCCAAAATAATTATAGGTCAGAACCCACGTCAAAACTGTTCATGGGGACTCTGGGGAGAACTAAGTTTTACTTAGTTCTGACTAGAGGTGCTCCGATCAGATTTTTGGGGACCGATCCCAATCAGATTGTTTTTTTCACGATCGGCCGATACCGATCTTTCCGTAAAGGGAAAATTTGAATATTTCCAAAATAATTATAGGTCAGAACCCACGTCAAAACTGTTCATGGGGACTCTGGGGAGAATGTTTAGGCCTGTCACAAAGATGCAAAGCGATCGGTTTCTCCAGATCGGGTAAATTGCCAATCGCAGATGGAGTGAATATCGGCCGATCACCGATCGGTGGTCGATCGATCGGAGCACCTCTAGTTCTGACATGTTAACTTTTGGTGGTTCAAATGTACAGTGTGATGTGTCTAGCAAAAGCTACAATGGTGGCAATATGCCGATACACTTGTATGCCGATGCCTTGTAGTGCCTGAGGGCACTACAAGGCATTTTTGTGAACATGAACAATTCTCTCCCAAAACCAGTTCCCTTTTGCCTTCCACATTTTACTTCTTAATGTGTGCAAGACTATTTGTTCCCCATTCATTGTACAAGCAGTAAAATGTTGGCATGGCAGCAATACTGCTAAATGCTATAAAAAAATAGTATAGGTTTAATAAAAGACAAGTAAGGGATAAAGTAAAATATAAACTGGTTTTGAGAAATATTAATTGCACTGTGTGCAATTAATATTGTGAATCGACCTTGTGAATAACAGTAGTAATGCTGATTATTAGTCCTGCGGCACCACAAGTCAAATAATTGACATGTAAAATTTTACAACGGTAACCAAATAGACCCATATTTGTATACTATAGCAGTTAAACTCATTAACACTGAGGATTATACAGTGAATTTGACACAATGCACAACTCGCAAGGACTTTTCAGGCTTTACTTGCATGTGCTCCTGATCGTTGTGTTTCTGCAGGTCTGACCGGGGCATTGGTTCCTGGCAGATGTCACACAGGGCAATGTTCCTTCGACAATGAATCTCGTGAGTGGTGAAATTAGCCTCTGGGATGTCATGTTTGCTAGAGAAGTAAAGAAAGTTGAGGGCCTTGCTTGTTAACCATGTTGTCAATTTGACAGATAACCAAATAAGGTGTCAATCTTACCAATTAGCGCAGAACTGAGTACTTTCATCTGCCATATTGTGCTCCAATTAAAGGCCTATAGGGGCAAATAGAAAACAGTGAGATGTTAGGCTAGATTCGCATGTTGGTTGTACACTTGATACAAGACTGTCATATATGGGAGTTGGTAAAGGGGCGAGCAGTCTCGTATTCTCATATTATGACCGTCTTGATCCAAGGCTAAGTTGGTTGTGTGCCTACTGCCATCTATGTGATATATTATCATGACATTTGGTTAATCAGTGAATTTATATAAAACCATATCGTTTATTTAAGGCCAAAAACGTAGTTAATGACTAACAGACTTTCGTTAACAGGTTCAACTAAAGTAATTTGCTATGGCACAAGTTGATGAATTTCGCTAGCTAGTTAGCCATGTTCATCTACGCAACTATTTCAAATTACTTACCTTTATTTTCCAAGTGATTAGCCAGCAGCGGCGACTAACTGGTTAGCTATGAAGGTTTATCAAATAGTTTGGTTGCAGTGCAGCATTTCTATTCGTTAAATCTAGCCATGTTATGATTTATGCTACTGATTCGGCAGTGGTCGCTAGCTTAGCAGTGGCTAGTTACGAGTCGATGTCGTCTGTCAAACGAACTTAGCGAAATATTTGGTAACTACATGTAACTGGATAAGCCTTTAACTAACTATCCACATAGGACGCCCGGTTCGTCGCAGGACGAATTGTTTTCCATGGAAAACAATCTGCGATCGCTGTAACGTCGTCAGCACCAACGTTAGCTGAGGTAAACTGGTACAGTGGGTAGAAAATGAAAACTTGAGGCGTACTTCCTCCTGTCTGTCATCCGATAGGGTGAAAGCTATTTCTGGTGCGTTCGTCAATGTAGCCGGGGAGAACCAGAAGCACCACACAGAAACACACACGCCCAGACTAGGCATACATAAAAGTGCAGTCGTGTCCTTTCACCGTTTATTAATGTTTCAAATTAAATCTAAGAATACTGTTACTATTTGAATTATTATTGTAAGGCACAGTTTTGTTCAGATAAAACACTGATCATATTTACAGCAAATATTTGGACACAGTTCAAACGGGACCCATTCTCTTCCATGAAAATCACCAAAGATATGACAATTGCAAATATATAAAACATTTTCATTTTTTCAAAGCCCTTATCGTTGTTTCAAATAACTACCACGACATTTGAAATGTAACTTAAGTCACAAAGCCAAGTTTTGAAATGAAATTCAGGGAGAAAACATTTCTTTTATGACTATTGTAGATTAAAATGCAGGATATATATATATATTAAACATTGTGAAAATTTGAAATGAGTTTCATCCAATAAAATTAAAGACCAACACAAAATTATTCAAAATCTTTTCAACTACTGTTTCACTCAGGCCTAAAGATGGTGTTTTCACAAAGTGAAACTATTTAGTCACATTGTTTGGGTTCTGTGGACTACTGAATTGTCTAGAAACATATTTTTAAAGTCATCTTGTCATCTGTTAATGTTACCCATGATTGTCTGACATTGGTTCACTTCCAACTTCCAAACTTCCAATGTGACTTTGCATAATGCACCTGTTCATTCTCCCCTTCTGGGACACTGCAAATAAAATGATACATTCAAATGTGGGATTGATGAATGTGGAAATAAACTTACATTAAAATGGCACAGCAAACAGTCCTGCTGTTTTAGCCAGAATTGAGCACACAGGAAATTACAATGGCAATTGCACTGGACAAATAACATCCATGGAAAAACTACATACATCTTATGTCATTCATCCTTGTTATGCACAGGTGCAAGATAAGTTATTACTGGATTTCACATACCCGAAGACTGATGGTTTATATTATGGAAAAACAAAAATGTTAAATGTAAGTACCAGCATTCAAGGGACAATCAAGAGTGCCATAATTAGAAATGAACCTAATATTGCATTAAGCAATGACTTTTGATTTTCACATAGCTTTTCTGTTAAATCATACACCTATATATAATATAAAAAATATATATATTCATAGTATTCATAGTAAAATCAAATACTGTTGAATGAATATAGTTTTCTGAAGTTCAAGTGTCACTATTAATAAAAGCTTTTGTTATGCCATTCCAAATCACATTTATTCAAAAATATTGCATGACCAAATTCAGAAGAAATGTTTCAAACTCTGTTCTATGACCCATCATCCGTCTATATCGGACAGTTTTGTCATTCATACCTAAAGTAAAAGGTGGGACAAAAATCTGTCCATCATAAAAGGGTGGGTAATTTAACGTAAGGAAAGTTGGGTGTACTGTGTGGGCACAGTCTCGTCTTTGCTTTAGTGAATCTTTCCCAGATTTTAGTTTTTTTTATCTCTTCCTGACTACACTCAACCAGCTCTGGTCCTTTTTGTAATAAATGCAAACGCTCATGTTTTTCATGTTATTCATGTTGAGACATGAGCAGTCTGCATGGTGGTGAAATACTGTAGTTTGGTGAAGAATGAACAGATGAAATTTACTGACAATTGAAACCCTGCCCACCTGCCATACTTAAAAATGTTGATTTTAGATAGTTACAAAAATGCTCAGATGCCCCGGAAAAGAGATTTTCAATACGTTCCGAGCAGTTTGTTTGAAGCATGCAGAGCCTTTAACAACTTAGCAACTGCCTACCTATTGCATCTCACTCTGTGCAGGAGTGTCCCAGCAAGTGAAAGAATGGACGAGAGATCTTATCACTGCTGGTATATGAAGGAACTGAGTTAACACCCATGCATTATCAGACATCATTAGCTCACAACAGATAAACTAGAAGATGAAAAACAAACAGTGGACATTTTCAGAACCATTTGACTTCAAGTCAAAAAAAGAAAAATGTCAATGCCATGAGTGTGAACCGTGTCTAATGTCGATTGACATAATCGCCCCCCCTCTCCATTTTCTCCATTGCTCTATAACTGTTCACCAAGAAAGCAAATATACAGTAATGGTATCTTCTGAAATGGAATATCATGGTCATTAGACTTATAATAGCTAAAAAAATAAAAATTGCTCATCATTAACCAAAAGGTATGTGAAATTATTTAGACAATTCAAGCACTAAATGCCAACTAAAAAACAAAAACAGTTTTATTTCAAATCCTGAAAACCCTTGGTCCAACGGAAAAGATCAGTATTTCCTATTTCCAAATTGTTAACCAAAATCCTGACAAAAATGTTATTATACTACACTGATATATCATCTAGAATGACTAGAATGAAAGAAAAAAGAAAAACAAGAATTAAAGAGAATGTACAGTAAAATATCCAGAAAAGGGAAGTGAAAAGGCACTAAGTTTAAGATTTGAGACCAAAAGTCAGAGGTAGCAGTCACAGAGAGGAAGAGGATGAAATTCAAAGCATAAAAAAAGGAAATGCGTGGTCATGTGTTGTTTATCTGTCCTTGGATCCAAGCTTCTCAATCAAGTCCTGCAGGGGAGCAAGCTCGCGCCGATCAATGAGGTTGAACTCCTACAAATTGACAAAAATTATAAGATTATCATTCAATATAGTATTGAGGGTCTGTATAGTTGGCTAAATAATAATGACCCCATTGGTGCCACAATATTAGGACGTATGCACTTGTGGCATCGATTGATTGATTCAATACTTTTTCTTTTTATCCCACAATTTTTGCAACCCATTTTTTCACCCAGTGTCAATTATCTAATGTAATCCTGGGCACTACAATTCCAACAACTATGGGACTAAAATTCCCATAATGTTTTGGTCCACTGCTCCTACTTGTGGATAGGCGGAGGGCTGTCTTACTGAGACAACATGTAGTCCAAGGTTAATTAAATAAGGTTAGGAAGCGAAGACCGTACAGTGGACTCCATGTTGCTCCCTGGAAGGAAAGAAACATGCACAATTGAGACCAAGGAAGCTGAACGCGGAAGTGTTGCCTGCATATAGCCCATTGCGCATGTTTCTTTCCTTCCAGGGAGCAACATGGAGTCCACCGTACGGTTTTCGCTTCCTGTCCTCATTTAATAGTCCTTGATATAGTCCAGGAAATAAGTGAGCCCAGAGTCCATGACATCATGGACACTTTGAAATATCTAAAAAAAAACATATTACCCACATAAAAACCCCAGGAAAGTGTCTCCCAAACATAATTAAAATAAGATCTGGTTGCAAAAGGGGTGAAGTGGCCCTTTAAGAATTTGCAAAAAGTACAGAGGTAAAAAATATATTTACAGAAAAACAGTGGGGGGTAATTTCTTTTCAAGCTTGTCTAGGTCCAGCTGCTCTTATAACGGTGTTGAAGGGGTAGGGAGTAGGGATGCACCAAATGTAAAATTATTGTCTGATACCGACAATAAGTTAACACTTGGGCGAAACCCGAAATAAAATGAAGAAAATATCTGTTATATATTTGTTTTAAACATTTTTGTACCAGTGATGTTATGGCTGTGCCTCTGTTGTAGAGCTACATCATTGTGGCATGGATCAGTTACCCAACCCACCCCCAAAAGTAGGGCGATTTCACAGAGGGTTTGCCAAATAATTTGATTTGGACGGTTCAGATAGGTAATCTCTTCTTTCCTTGAAATAACATTGGCTGCAGTTACATGAGGGCTGTTTCATTCAGAATGATGTATCCTGTATAATTAATCGCAAAACAAGAGCATAATATATGCCATACCAATTACATGGAAACAAGCATGCACAGAAAGACCAGAATGAACTTAAGTGTTTACATGAGTCCAAAATTGTTTCAATAGGATTTAAAAATTGAATAAACCGGTCAGTTACATCAGATTTAAGTTTAAATCAGATTGGCCATTTTCATTCCGATTTAAGTTTTTGTAGGTGTTTACATGACAACTTTTAATAGGATTTAACTTTAATTCTGAATGAAAAGGGGGTTTAACTGTCCATGTAAACGCCACTGTCACCCACTCTGATCGTAAAGTCTGAGGCCTTACTAAGGCCCCCTTGGAGCCATGCCGTTTTAAACAATCCCATTCATAGTAGTTTCATGTGGATTTTGAACTACACACCAAATAGCAGAGAAAATGACAACAAGCTATTAAACTTTATTAGATGTGTGGTAGCCTTACCTGAACAAAGAAAATGAAGTGCTTGAACGAGGTGTTAAGATGTGCCTCCTCCTGCAGTTGCATCACAGAGTCAAAATGCTGGTGGTAGATGTGGGCATAAACCCTGAAAAGACGTTTCAGGATGGTCTTTGCCACAGACATGAAATTCCTGGGAAACGGTACTCCTACAGACACAGAATGATTATGTCAATTAGAGCTAGCCTTGACCAAGGTCCTTGATTTTCTTGGATAAGCAAAGCTAGTTGAATAAGAGTTCTGGTAGTGTTTCTGGATTTGTTTTATTTAATCTCTGTGGCACAATCTATGTAAAGCGCCTTGGATAAAGGCGCTATATAAATGCACCATTTACCATACAGTTTACTCTTTACATAACCCAGGGAAAACACAAAGGGGTGAAAGTGTGACATTGTAATTTGAAATATGGAGCTATCAGAAGCAAACATAATCTTTACATATACTTTTTTAGACAGACAATTGAAACAAAAATGTAAAAAAAAGAAACACTGATCATCTGCTAAAAAACCTTAACTGAGGTGCTGGAGTCACAAAAGGATAATGAAGAAAAATGCCTGAAGAAGGTATAGACCGAAAGCTTGCAAATAAATATATTGATTGTGAATAGATTTAAGTGTGCGGAGATAAAAAATAATGCCACATGTTAGACTGCAATATCACCTTGCTGATCAAATACTTCATGAACATATTAACAAGTTAAACAAGTAAGGAGTATGTTTAGATTATTCTAGTGTGCTGTGCTATCAGACAATTTCATTGATTTATGGATAAAAGTATTGCAAAAAGAATACAATGGTCACTTCTACTGTAACAATCTAAAAAGGTGAAATGGTACAGCAACTAAACATGTAGCCTAGTTGTCACACAACAATAATTTATCAATAACCATTTAATTTGCCTAGAAGAAGGTGTATCCCTTTAATCTAAACATTAAATGCAACTCACCGATTTTGGAAGGAAAAAGTGTCTCATCGTCCAGTTGGTCCTGTACCCAGGTCATCAAGTAGTCAATGTACTTGGGAGCAGAGCATTTGATGGGCTTCTTAATATTAGTTCCATCAGCCCAGTGGTATTCATATCTAGCAAAAAAACAGAAATATAAGGAAGGTTACTACTGTTCCACAGGGCATCAGACACTTTTTATGGTTGATCATGACAATGTAACCAGACATTGGTTTGTAGCCTATATATGGCATTACCTTTTCCTAAAATTGAGTTTGAAATTGAATGATTAACATAGTCTGTTCCATAGAGTTCTCATTTACTGTAAATATGCTGTACAATAAAATAATATATGTCAACTATGAATTGGATTTGCAAGGAGAAATACTGTGTCTGTCATTATCATACTTATGGCCCCTACACTGTCACACTGTAGGAGTTTTAAAGTTGTCGGCGAGTCATCAGATCGTTATGTATTTCACACTACAGGAGTCTTTTAAATCGACTGTCATTATATCGTTGTGGCTTTCACACTAAACGATCGGTCACCGACTAGGCATCACACACTGCAAGAGTTCACCAAGATGCGATCCAGACCCGATATAGGCTATATTATTTGTTTTTTATTGTCTCCACCAGGCCGAAGGCATGGGGAGAGAGTATGAGTATGTTTTGCACTCCGTCCGTGTGTGTCCGTCCGTCCTTCCTTCCTTCCGTCCGTCCGTTACCAGCTAATCTCCGCCACCGTTGGCCCGATCCATGCCAAACTTTGCACACACACTCCCTGGATGCCAACGACGAACCTCTGCCCCAAATATTCTTCAACGGCCTGTTATAGCGCCACCATGAGGCCGATTTAGGCAAAACACATTTCTGTAGATTACTCGTACACATTTTATCCATACATCACATAATTCAGTATACACTATCTCCATAGTCATGTGATCAACACGGATCATTTCCCATCTTCCATCCTGATTGGCTAATATTGGCTTCCAAGATCTCACATGATTGGTCCGTTTCGAATAAAATGCCACAAATCACAAACACAGTGTGCAATTTCCGTGAAATTATACACGCACATTTCCACTAGGCCGAGGACGACATGCCACTCATTTTTTTCCAAATCAGCCTCATGGTGGCACTATAATAGGCCAATTCCTGTTTTTAGCTATAACTGCATCAATCTGTATACAACTTATGTATGCGCACTCCCTAGAGGCCATGGAAAAACATTGTCCCTGCATCCCTCCACATCTGCCGGTTATAGCGCCACCATGAGGCCGAACACATTGCTTATGTTAGTCGCACAGATTTCATCCAAATCGGTACACATGATCTCTGTAGTCATGTGATCAAGACGAGTCTGTTGGATTTCTCAGATTCTACACTGATTGGCTAACATTGCCTTCCAAAGTTTTCAGGAGTGGCCCGTTTCGTTCAAAATGCTGCACTTCTATCTGGTCTGGCTCTGCATTTCCTCAACATGTTTATATTACTCCTAAACATTTTGCCAAACATCTCACACAGTCCTATCCTCCTGGTGGAGACCTGTGCCCAGAAGGGCACTTTTTCTAGTTCCAATTCATTTTGACATCTCACGCACGTGCAGGATGCCGTGATACAAGCGCAAGACACCGACACAGGACGCCTCTCTCTCTCTGTGCATGCCACACACACAGGATTTGCCAGGCTACACGGCGAAGTGTTACACACACACACACACACACACACACACACACACACACACACACACACACACACACACACACACACACACACACACACACACACACACACACACACACACACACACACACACACACACACACACACACACACACACACACACACACACACACACACACACACACACACACACACACACACACACACTGCTCCGATGCGGTTTTATCAACATTATTCAAGTGAAATGAGTTGGTTTTATAGACTATTTAACAGCAACATTGGGCCAATATAGCTTGCATGTACGACACAGCGGTGGCCGAACGGTTTGCGGAGCGGTCTTGATACCGGAAGGTCGCCAGTTCGAATCCCCGGACCGGCACGTTAAAATTACCACCGCTGAAGTGCCCTTGAGCAAGGCATTGAACCCCTACCATGAAATGTTCTATGAGCAGGGTGTGGCTGTAAACAAGCATCTCGAGCTTAGTCCACTTCCCTGGGTAAACAAAGAAATTTGCTTTGCTTTACTTCACAGGACAGGGATTTACCCAAGGAATAAAGGTTATATATATCATCACCTGATCATCTATCGATACAGTCGACACGACAGACAGACAGTGTCAGTGAGCACAGCTGTCCTGTGCTCTCATTGGCTGTAATACAGAACTTCTCGGGACGCGGTCGAACTCATTTCATACTGTACAATGTCCAGTTGGCGACAGAGCCAAATATCAAACCTGCTTGATATTCAGAAATGGTCAGGAAGGCATCGGCGGATTCGGCGAGCACTTTTATCGGTGCTATATCTTCTCGCAGAGCCTTTCACACACACAGCGAGCAAAACCTTGGCGATCAAAGCCTGATCTTGCGTCAGATCGTGAGTTTTGTTGGCAAGCACCAAAAATGGTCCCCGATAGCATAATCGGAGCAAATATCGTGCAGTGTGTACGAGCCATTACAAAATAAAACACTTGAAACGGGACATGAGGCCCTCAGGCTATTTAAATGAAGAGGAGAGAGGGATTACAGCATGAAAAGTTTATAATCAAACTCCTATTCGGTTCTAGAGTTTTACATTCAAAAAGTCACATCTCCAGACATTGCATGCCTCTATTTCCACATACAAAACATACACTGGTTGCAGACAAGCAAACAAGACATTTGTTGTGCTATATTAGCAGCTAAAAACAGCAGTAGGGGAAAGAGAGAATCTACGTTCTTCATTCTGACCGTGTCAACAGGAAGCAAAGCCAGGTCTCTTCCTCTCGATTACAGACAGTCGGGAGGCCAGAAAACAGGGGAAGTACCAACTCAAGACTCTAACAAGACAGCCTCTGCAGGGACTGCATGCAAACTATACAATACCCGTTTTGTTTCATTCATGTGATATTCAGATGATTCCTTGATTCCTCGAGAATGGTCTAAATCACATGAAGTGGCAATGCATGGTTTGGTTAAAAAATGTAGCTGCTGGCTAATTACATAAAGTGGAGTCATATGCCATGACATGTTTCACATTTAAAGTTTTTTCTAGCGTTATAGTTTACAGGTATTGAACTAGAGGTCTAGGCCGGGCATTTAAGGATGTGCTGAATTAGAGCTCGCGAACATTGGCTGTGTGTCTCCGGTAAAAGAATCACGGAGAGAAGCTTCCATTAAAGGCCCATTCATACTCAAGTTTTAGGTGATAAGGTGACCACCAGGTGGTTAGTAAAAACAGAGATGTGGTGGGGTGAGCGGTGAGTCGCTTACCACCGCGGCGTGACGTCAGGTTGTAGTTTTCAGTGGTCATCTTATCACTTAAAACTGGAGTATGAATAGGCCTTTAGGATCTTTATTCACAGGATCATTGACACCATTCAAGAAAGAAAAGAAAAAAACAGCACTTCCGGTGGCAGAATTCTTCACTTGCACAATGTAGGAGGCGGGACTAAGGGGGACTTCCTGTTGGGATATCACCCCTGTGTTTGCTTCCTGTCCATCGGGAGTGCATGTAAGTCAGTCATTTTCTACGGACAATTATAGTACTTTCTCGTCACTTGTAATTTTTTAAATTATGTTTAAAACAAACTTGTATTCATATGGTTCATTCATTTACCATTCGTTTTTATCGTAATGTTTTATTTAGGGTTTTTTCTCAAGGGGAAAGTTGTATGCTCCAGTGCCTGTCTGTGCTGCTGCACTATACATACAGGAATACAGTACAGTGGAATACAGTACAGTGGAGTGCAGTACAGTACAGTACAGTGGAGTACAGTAGAGTACAGTACAGTGGAATACAGTACAGTGGAATACAGTACGGTACAGTGGAGTACAGTAGAGTACAGTGGAATACAGTACAGTACAGTACAGTACAGTGGAATACAGTACAGTACAGCGGAGTGCAGTACAGTACAGTACAGTACAGTACAGTACAGTACAGTACAGTACAGTGGAGTACAGTACAGTACAGTGGAGTACAGTACAGTACAGTGGAGTACAGTACAGTACAGTACAGTGGAGTGCAGTACAGTACAGTACAGTGGAGTACAGTACATTGGAGTACAGTACAGTACTGTACTGTACTGTGCTGTATTCCACTGTACTGTACTGTACTGCACTCCACTGTACTGTACTGTACTGTACTGTACTCTACTGTACTCTACTGCACTGCACTGTACTGTACTGTACTGTACTGTACTGTACTGTACTGTACTGTACTATACTGTACTCCACTTTGCTGTGCTGTACTCCACTGTACTGTACCGTACTGTATTCTACTGTACTGTACTGTACTGTGCTGTGCTGTACTCCACTGTACTGTGCTGTACTCCACTGTACTGTACTGTATTCCACTGTACTGTACTCTACTGTACTGTACTGTACTGCACTCCGCTGTACTGTACTGTATTCCACTGTACTGTACTCTACTGTACTCCACTGTACTGTACTGTACTGCACTCCACTGTACTCCACTGTACTGTACTGTACTGTATGTATAGTGCAGCAGCACAGACAGGCACTGGAGCATACAACTTTCCCCTTGAGAAAAAAAACCTAAATAAAACATTACGATAAAAACGAATGGTAAATGAATGAACCATATGAATAAAAGTTTTTTTTAAACATAATTACAAAAATTACAAGTGACGAGAAAGTACTATAACTGTCCGTAGAAAATGACTGACTTACATGCACTCCCGATGGACAGGAAGCAAACACAGGGGTGATATCCCAACAGGAAGTCCCCCTTAGTCCCGCCTCCTACATTGTGCAAGTGAAGAATAGGACTGACTGAGTGGAGCTTCCCAACCGATACAATAGACCAATTAACAGGGCTGTAGAACAATAAGCCTGTTAACAGAGACTTTTGTACAGGTAAAAAATTGTAATAGTCTACTGGAAGCCCCCATGGGTCTCTGTATGTACGTACGCACGCATGTATGTGTGTAATCCACGTAACTCGGGAACTGTTCACCCCACCAACTTCAGATTCGACACACGTTCCACACCCCCACAGGGAGTGCAGTGCCCGGTGTCGAGTTGGTCAGACCCACGGTTGTCCGGATGTTCTGACATCACACCACTCCATATTTGGGCATGCCTGACACAGAACTCCATAAGCTGGCCTGTTCTGACATCACAACACTCCATATTTGGGCATGCCTGACACACAACTCCATATATAGGAATAAAAGGGACACAGACAGATGGGTGGAACAGGTACTCTGCATTTCCGGTTGTCCAGAACCAGCACAAAAGCCTCATTTGGCATGCTTGACAAAGAACTCCATATATGGGCATCAAAGGGACACATAATAACTGGGTGGGGCATGCATTTTGGGTTGTCCAGAACCAGCACAAAAGCCTCTGCCCGGGCCCTGTACCTGATCACCCCTATATAGTCCCCACAGGAATCCGCGATCGCAGAATTTACAGCCGATTTCAAAGCCGTCCGTGGAATTCTCGACCATCCGCGGAATAGTAGAATGTCCGTGGAATAGTCGGATGCCCTCGTTTCTACTCTGCCACAATGTTATGCTGCCCACACGAGCAGATGCAAAAGATAAAGTTGCGCACAGACAGTGTATTTGCAGGCTAGTCGTTAAGCAGCTTAAGGAGGACGTTAGGCCCTTTCGGCACCCTCGGTTAGCTTTTCTGAATTTTGGACGTTGCTACCCTAGGGTCCCTGATAGCTTATTCCACCCTCCATAGGACGCAGATTTACCCACTCTCTGTTCACACATACTTGTGTTCTGCTAGTCTATCTTTTAGTCTAAAAGATAGACTAGCAGAACACAAGTATGCAATACGGACTGAAAACCCTGATTATCCCATGGCGGTACATTACAAAGAGGCTCATCATGCCAACCCAAGCTCTTTAAAAATCATTGCTATAGAAATCATCCCTAAAACTGTGAGAGGCGGTGATAGATTAAAGCAGTTGCTGCAGAGAGAAACGTTCTGGATTGTCACCCTGAAACATCAGCGCTGGAAGGGGGGGGGGGCGGAGGATGCGCCAGTACCCCCTGCTGGTGGAGAGGAGAATTTTTTGACATGGTGCAGATTGCACAGTGAGTGAGTTGACAGATAGACACAACAACATGACGAGATATAAAACGTATTGTAGTTTTACTTTCACCTGCACCAAGTGGTTTAAAGAAATCTAACCCAAACAACAACACAATAAGAGTCACATACTGTTATTATGATTAACTCGGTTACTCGGATGAGGTGGAAATAACAACACAACGACAACTAATAGTAAGTATAACAGGTGTGTGTGTGTTAGAGATGTTTGTCGAGTGTTTGTGTTGGAACGCTCAGTGCGGCCGCACAGTTCATATACAGGTCCTTCCAGAGAGAGATCATATATGGAGTGTGGAGACACTACACTGCTGTGTGCGAGTGTGTATACGAGTCTCTCTCTCTCGTGTACATGATGCTGCGGTGCTAGGTCCTAAATAAGTCATTATTAGGCCAATTATACCCGAATAAGACCCGAAATTTCGCGCGGCCGAGCCACCCATGCCCTGAAAGCTACGAACTTCCCTGGTCTAAATGACTAAATTGATTTTTCCCCTTTTCTCTAAAGGTTTCCTCCTCCTCACACACTGTTCACAACCTTTTTCTGGTATTTGTTTTGGGGATTCTATCTTTTTATTTTTTTATTTATTGTATTTTCTTACAAAACCTCCCATACCCTTGTATCTGAAACAATATGGACCTAACTGTTATGATGTATAATGTGCGGACATTGATGTTCTAACATTTTATTGTGCTGACATGTATTAGACTGACAGTGACACTGATTGCTGTCAAGTGTTTTCAATCATGATGGTCGCTATATAATGACGTCCTGCTGCATGTCATAACTATGGGACCCTGACGAAGGCTGAGTGCCGAAACGCGTTTGTCCTCCTTTTTTGTAATGTTCTTTGCCAAATAAAAAGGCTTTCCTTCACCTCACTGGAACAGAGTGCCTTGGATCCTCTTCTTTATTGTTATGATTTAACCTCACCAACGAGCACCTGTATCCAGTTCAACAAACAAAGGACCACGGCAGCGCTCCCTTCCTCTATTCACAGG
Organism: Electrona antarctica; assembly: GCF_951216825.1. Lineage (NCBI taxonomy): Eukaryota > Metazoa > Chordata > Actinopteri > Myctophiformes > Myctophidae > Electrona > Electrona antarctica. The sequence continues at coordinate 31,123,694 of NC_136793.1, read as the reverse complement.
TCCTTATTACCATTGCAGCGACGCAGGTGTCTATGGAGAGGTTGGTTAAGAACGCTATTTAAGAACTGCAGGAATGTGCCTGTCTATTTAGAATTATTCGTATTCACCAACGTATGCACATATTTTTGAGTGGTGCAACCACTCCTATAACCAGCAATGTCCGTCTGTCCCTATGTCTGTATGTCCGTATGTTTAGGGTACCAACAGGGGGTGCTGTTGCACCACTCACTTCAGACAGGTCTGATTTTTGAGGGCCTCCTATACACAGGTTTAATGTTTGTCTTTAGTTCAATGTTTGTGTTGTAAACGCATTGACAATGAAGGGAAAATTTACATCATAATGTGTCATTTATGTCATATTTCCCCTTTATTGTTAATGGCGTTTAATGTTTGTGTTTGCACCGTTTGTTTTCAAAGTGGTTACCTGGGTCCAGCAGACATCACAGAGCAGCTGGTCTCTGTGCAGAACTCTGTTATGGTGCCATAAAGCATATTGATCTGGTTGAAAAAGTCCACCGCTGAAATTGAGGATAGACATGATGATTAAGAACTATCCCACACACGACAATGATGACTTGTGTCATCTTGACTAATTCTTGTGCAAACCACACCACAAGGTAAGCAGCTACTGCTAAGCTTCTTCTAAAACCAAAGCTTTACTGCAGCCACCGGGCTGCAGTAGATTGATTGATTGATTGAAATATTGATTAACAGTTTGCAGAATTACAGTACATTTCAAGTAAAAGCACAAACTCAATACAAAGACTGTTAACTGTGAGTGGACGACCCAATTAAGCATTACACTTGTTTACAAGAGGGTCCACCTGGTTCAAGGTGGAGCGTCAGCGTCAAAGCAGAGTATCTAACTGTTGAATAAAATTTGGCTATAAGTCAAAGGACTGCTTGTGGTGGTGCCATGCCACCCTAGTCAAAAAAGTCTGGAGTCTATAGACATATTTAGAAGTAATTTCACCCTCCTGAGATTCAGAATGGGGCGGGTATTTCTTTACAGTAACCATAATATAATCATTTTAATAATCTAATAATGAACAATTACTTTATAGAAATGTATACTATCTACTATCTAGTTATTACTTATTATAGTGTGTTAATTTACACATGGTATGGAATAGGCAGCAGATGTGAGGTTGTGGGGTGTTTATTGTAGGGATTCTCCACTCTTCAAGGCTAGTAGCTAGAAGAACACTCCACCCCCATAAAAACAATTTATTGTGTGTGTGTGTGTGTGTGTGTGTGTGTGTGTGTGTGTGTGTGTGTGTGTGTGTGTGTGTGTGTGTGTGTGTGTGTAAAGGCAGAAGGCAGCAAAATAACCAAATTATGTAGCCTACATGTCAATGTGAGACAGTTACAGGCTTCCAAAAATATGAAAATATCTTCCAATTTAGAATGCATTTTTTACATAAACATTGGTTTTCCATTACGAGGTTTGTCATGTTGATACAAAAGCAATGTTCCTGGTCAAGTGGTTAAAATGGTGGGGCCATTGACAAGAAAGAAATAGAATGCTAGTACTTAATAATAGGTTAATTATAAGCA